>NC_079510.1:17431798-17700233 GCF_030052815.1 Hevea brasiliensis | reverse complement strand
AGTATTTGGGCACCCAAAAAGAGCTGAATTTGAGACAGAGGAGATGGTTAGAGTTGATAAAAGACTATGATTGTCTGATAGACTATCAGCCAGGGAAAGCTAATGTTGTGGCTAACGCCTTAAGTCGCAAGACTATGGCAAGTCTACGGGTTACTCCTTTGTCTTTGGTACATGAGTTGAGATCATTACATGCCAGCTTAGAGATTAATGATGAGGGGCAGACAGTAGTTGCATGGCATGTACAGCCAGTGTTGATTGATCAGATTAGAATGGCCGCTCAGAATGATCAGAAGTATCAGAAGCTATTGGAAGAAGTCCGGCAGGGCAAGAAACTAGAATTCTCAATCAGAGATGATGGTCTACTGCTACACCAGGGCAGAATATGTGTTCCTAATGATGTTGAATTGAGGAAGATCATTTTGAAGGAAGCACATGAGTCTCCTTTTGCCATGCACCCTGGAGGCACAAAAATGTATAGAGGGCTAAAGGAGCATTACTGGTGGATGGGTATGAAAAGAGATGTGGCAGAGTTTGTATCCAAATGCCTAACTTGTCAGCAAGTGAAGGCAGAGCATCAAGTACCCACTAGGTTATTACATCCACTACCACTACCAGAATGGAAATGGGAAAGAATAACAATGGATTTTGTAATGGGACTTCCGAGGACATTGAAGAGTCATGATGCAGTATGGGTCATTGTGGACAGACTGACAAGTCTGCTCATTTTCTGCCAGTCCGGATGGACTACAGTTTAGAAAGATTAGCCAAGTTGTACATTGATGAGATTGTGAGACTACATGGAGTGCCAGTATCTATCGTATCAGACAGAGATCCTAGTTTCACTTCTAGATTCTAGGGTAGTCTTCAGAGAGCCCTAGGAACTAGATTGAATTTCAGTACTGCATTCTACCCACAGACAGATGGCCAGTCTGAGAGGGTAATTCAGATCTTGGAGGACATGCTACGGGCTTGTGTGATTGAATTTGAAGGCAGTTGGGATACACACTTGCCTTTGATTGAGTTTGCTTACAACAACAGCTACCAATCAAGCATTGGGATGCCTCCATATGAAGCTTTGTATGGCAGAAAATGTAGAACCCCATTGTGTTGGGATGACGTGGGTGAAAAAAAGATAATTGGACCCGAAATTGTTCAGCAAACTGAGGAGAAGATTAGGGTGATCAGAGATCGACTTAAGACTGCATCAGACCGTCAAAAGTCCTACATTGATTTAAAAAGAAGGGATATTGAGTATGCAGTGGGTGATAAAGTTTTCCTCAAGGTTTCTTCTTGGAAGAGAATTATGAGATTCGACAGAAAGGGGAAACTGAGTCCTCGTTTCACTAGGCCATATGAGGTTCTGGAAAGAGTGGGCCCTTTGGCATATCGGTTGGCACTACCTCCAGAGTTGGAGAAGATACATAATGTCTTCCATGTGTCTATGTTGAGGAGGTATCAATCAGACCCATCTCATGTACTACCAGTAGAGGAAATTAAAGTGAATCCAGACCTCACATATGAAGAAGAACCATTGAGATTCTGGCTTATGAGGTAAAGCAGCTACGAAACAAGCAGATACCATTGGTAAAAGTGCTGTGGAACCATCATTCGGGCCAGGAGGCTACTTGGGAACGAGAGGAGGACATAAGGAGACAGCACCCACAGCTGTTCATAAATTGATACCAGGTAAAATTTCGAGACGAAATTTATTTTAAGGGGGGGGGGGGGGAGAATTGTAACACCCATAATTGCATAGCCTGGTACATTTCACTGTTCCGGTGACCGGTGTCGGTCCGAACAATTAAGGGGATTAGAACCACACTCAAGACAACTAGAGAAGCTATAAACGCAAATAATTAGTAATGTCCAATTATTTAAGTATAAACAAGGAAAATAGAATATAAGAAGTTAAACGAGCCGAGAGTCACAGTGATGGGTGACCTTCTCGGGAATGACTGCGAAGTCATTTTAAACTCAAACTTCGAACCGTAAAAAGTGACGCTGCGGTCCTTAGGACCCTTATAAACACATTGGAAAAGAGAAAATCATGAAAATGATCTGTTAAGCCAGTCAAATAATTAGGTCAGGGAGCCGGAAGAAATATGAAATTAATTGCAAACCGGGATGAACCGGCGAGGGGCAATTTGGTCAATTGACCCCGAGAGCTGACTCCTGACCTAACTGTCAAATAAAATCAGAGAAAAGAAACTTTCGTAATTGAAAATTTAATTAAAGAACTAATAGAAAAATAAAATGTCACACCCTACCCCTCTGTAAGGCATAACATGATCCCGTAGTATACCTAATGAATTACCAACTCCGTCTACTGATAACCCATTAAATACACTACAAGGGATTTTAAAAACTTTTCTTACTTCTTTTACAGTGGTGAGCACTATTTACAGGTGTTAAAGACTTTGGTGAACTGAAGTGAAATAACTGACTCATTTGATTTATTTGGAATTTCTGTAAAAATTTTGGCAGAGTGCCATCCGTATTTTGGATAAAACAGTTCTTCAGAAAACCTGTAAAAAGCACTTCAATATATTTCCAAATCTCAACTCCAGCATTTTCCTCAACACAACACATTTCTCAACTCAAATCCATAGTAATTTTGCAAAGACTGAGATAAAGGAAATATAATACAATTTTTTTTTTTTACAAGTCAAAACAACTCATAATTATTTTACAACTTCAGTGTACAATTTGAATTTACAACTGCTCAAACCAAAAACAATACGCACATACAGTGGTCATACATTACAGTACAAAATGCAAAATGTTGGTATACTCAATATACCCGGTAGTCTCTCGCTGGAGGTATTAGCAGCCTAGTCTGTGCCACATGCTGTCTGTCTACTGCATGACAATAAAAAGCTATCGCTGAGACAATGTCTCAGTGGTGCACAACATTAACCAAATACAAATTTAAATCACAATTTATAAATCATGTAAATAGTGGATACTTAAAACCATAGTTAAATTCAAGACAATAATGTCATAAGGAATTTAACACAATATTACAATAAATCTGAGTAATCAAAACATAGTTAAATTCAAAAGACAATGAATGTCAATAAGAATTTAAACTCATTTCACAATCTTACAATATGCATCAATAAATCACACACAGCTTTAATCATGTTCTCAAGTTCAATTCATCCCAAAAGCCGATGGCTAATGAGGTATTCAATTCATCCCAAAAGTCAATGACTAATGAGGAATAACATAGCTAGCTAGCAAAAATATGAGTACTCATTCTATTCGTCCTCAACAGGCACACACCTCAACACTTCAGCCAGAGAGGGAATTCAATTCATCCCACTAGAGAAGCTAGCGAGGAATACAATCAATGTACATGATAGCTGTGGTTTCAAACCATTTCCAATGCTTTTCAATCAATAGGTATCCATCAATATCATTCAAACAATTTCTCACAGTTTCAAATCATTTACAATGCTTTTCAAGCAATAAATATCCATTCAAACACATTTCCACGATTTAAAACAATAATGTACAAATAGTCATAATTCATTTCAATTGAAAAATTCAAAAGAAATAGTTGTTGTGCACAAACCTCTGATGACTGTCTCCTGGTCTGGACTCAGTGTTTCTTTCCCTTTTCCTGAGTCTTTGGTAACTGAGAAACACAATTTGAAGTGTTTGAGTACTAAATTAAACCGTCTCTATCGATAATGTTCGATAAGTAATTCACTGAATTCCTTTATTTGCTTAATCAACCCATATATTGACCCTCGATGTTTTCTAGGTAAATTAGGTCTTAACGTTATTAATATGTCATATTCGATAGTATTTTAGGGTTGGTACGTTTTACCAAACTCATTTCCTTTTTTAGTGCATTTTAATGCAACTTGCTGGATTCCGGGATACTAGTTTGACCTAGCCGGACGACCTAGTTTCTTCGATTTTCAGGCTTCGGTCAAAACTACAAACTTATAGATCTATGTCTTATGGAATGCAGGGCAAAATTTTAGGTCATTCCAAGTTAAGTAGACCAAGTTATGGTCATTATACTATTGCTGGTCAAATGGCATCAAATTAGGTCAATTTTAGGTCAACTTGGTCAACTTTGGTTCGGCCATTTCTGGACTTTGGTGTCTTCATAAGACTTGTAGGTATGGGTCTTAACTATTCATGGTTAAAATTTCAGATCAATTGGACCTGTTTTGAGTGAGTTATGGCCTAAACACTCACTGCTGCCCAATTGGTAAATTTTCAGGCCTCAAGTGTATTCAATCCGAATTGGTCATTTTTCATGTCACCTTGGAAGTAGAATTTTGGTATGCTTTCTCAATGAAAGTTGGCACATTTTGTGCCTAGTTTCACCTCCAATTGGTCTCATACCAATTGAGGTTACACATTTAAAGTTATAGGCTAAAATGTATACTGCCTTAATCACATTGCTTAAACATACATCAATTATACCCTTACCTTACTAGATGTTCACTTCCCTACCAAATATGTTTTGGTACATTACCAAAACCATATTCCACTTCACTAAAATGTCACTTTGGGTAGATTGCAATTATCCTCAATACACCAATTAAAACTCACATTTACAAGTTCTAAGTACAATCACATATACACCTAAACATTACAAATTTTTACATACACTTACACAATCAATCTATACACATATCCATCAATTCTCAAGGTCAATATTCTGCCAATACCTTCATGAACATATACATTTATCCAAGAATCTCAAGGCTGCCGAAAACTTCCTCAACACCAAAGTATCCTACAATTCATCAATTTCCATCCAAGTGCAAAAATCACCATATACATATGGAAAAATTTACTAGGCTATTAAATCACCATAACCAACATAATTTCTCATCAAATATATGTACATATATTTCATCAAATACATAACTCCATGGCTGTCCAAAATGAACATCTCAATAACTCTTCAAACCTAAAAATTTTCTTCACAAAATCAACACCCATAACATGTACACAAAATTTAACAAAGCAATCTTCAAAAATGTAAACTTACCTTATGGTTGGAACTTGCCAAACCTTGATTAAACTTCTTAAATTTGGTATCAAGCTCTTCCTTATGAAGTGTAGACAAACTTTCATGAAGGAACCTAAGTGTTTAGAAGTGAAGTGAGGGGTTAGATGAAGCTTGCATGAAAATGGCAATGGAGGTTTTCTCTCATCCTTCAATTCGGCTAGGTTAATGAAATGAAGAAGATGAAGTTTCTGCTGGGTATAGTGGACTTACATCAGCACATTTTATTGTTTAATTAAATCATTAGTGGCCCACTCACACATTTAATCATTTAATAAGCTTAATTCTCACTTATTCCACATTAAGCCCTTAATTCTTGCTATTTACTTTAGGTACCACCAAATTAATTTTTCATTTCATTTTCTAAGTGTAATATTATTTATTTTTAATGGATATTTAGGTCAAAAGACAATTCGGGATGTCGATTGACCATAATGCCCCTGTTCGGGTTGCATTCCCGATTTTTCGGTAACACCGGGTTTTGTCTGTTTTTCGATTTCTCACTTTTCTTTGTACTAATTATTTAATTTTTCTTTGATCTTTCTAATGAGATTTATTCTTCAATAAGGGTCTATTTAAGTCCAAAAAATGTTTTCCAGGGTTCCCATGATCGAGGCTAGTCGACGGTCCACGTGGTAGCTTCCAGTCTGATTACCCATCTCTAGGGTTCTCGGCTCACTTAACTTGGTTACATTTCTTTGCTATTATTTTTCCTTTGTTTTTCTTGTATTTTCTTTTCTTGTATTTCATTATTTTATGTCTCCTCACTCATATTGAAGTGTAGTTCTAGGCATCCTAGCTGTTCGGACAACACTGATCACCGGAGCAGTAGAATGCACTACCGAACTTAGGGGTGTTACAATTCTCCCCCCCTTAAATAAATTTCGGCTTGAAATTTTACCTGGCATTAGTCTCTGAACAGCTGTGGGTGTTGTCTCCTCATATCCTCTTCACGTTCCCAAGTAGCTTCCTAGCCTGAATGATGGTTCCACAGCACTTTAACCAGGTGTATCTGTTTATTCCTCAGCTGCTTCACCTCATAAGCCAGAATTTTTATGGGTTCTTCCTCATATGAGAGGTCTAGATTTACTTCAATCTCTTCAACTGATAGTACATGAGATGGGTCTGATCTGTACCTCCTTAACATGGACACATGGAAGACACTGTGTATCCTTGCTAGCTCTGGAGGTAATGCCAACCGATATGCCAGAGGACCCACTCTTTCCAGAACCTCATATGGTCCGATGAAACGAGGACTCAGTTTCCCCTTTCTGCCAAATCTCATAATCCTCTTCCAAGGAGAAACTTTGAGGAATACCTTATCACCCACTGCATACTCAATATCTCTTCTTTTCATATCAATATAGGACTTCTGGCGGTCTGATGCAGCCTTAAGTCTATCTCTGATCAATCTGATCTTTTCCTCTGTCTGCTGGACAATTTCTGGCCCAATCATCTTCCTTTCACCTACTTCACCCAACATAAAGGAGTTCTGCACTTTCTGCCATACAAAGCTTCATATAGAGGCATCCCAATGCTTGATTGATAGCTGTTGTTATAAGCAAACTCAATCAAAGGCAAGTGTGTATCCCAACTACCTTCAAATTCAATCACACAAGCCCGTAGCATATCCTCCAATATCTGAATAACCCTCTCAGACTAGCCATCTGTCTGTGGGTGGAATGCTGTGATGAAGTTCAATCTAGTTCCTAGGGCTCTCTGAAGACTACCCCAGAATCTAGAAGTGAACCTAGGATCTCTGTCAGACACAATTGATACTGGCACTCCATGCAATTTTACAATCTCATATATGTATAGTCTGGCCAATCTTTCCAAGCTATAGTCCATCCGAATTGGCAAAAAGTGAGCAGACTTGGTCAATCTGTCAACTATAACCCATACTACATCATGACTACTCTGTGTCCTTGGAAGTCCTGTAACAAAATCCATAGTTATTCGTTTCCATTTCCACTCTGGTACTGACAAAGGATGTAACAAACCAGCTAGAACTTGATGTTCTGCCTTTACTTGCTGACAAGTTAGGCATTTGGAAACAAATTCAGCTATATCTCTCTTCATACACATCCACCAGTAATGCTCTTTCAGCCCTCTGTACATTTTAGTTCCACCAGGGTGCATAGCAAATGGAGACTCATGTGCTTCCTTCATAATGACTTGCCTCAATTCCACATCATTAGGAACGCACATTCTACCCTGATGTAGCAATAAACCATCATCTCTCACAGAGAATTCAGGTTTCTTGCCCTGCTGGACTTCTTTTAGTAGCTTCTGATACTTTTCATCACTCTGAGCAGCCATTCTGATATGATCAATCAACACTGGCTGTACATGCCATGCAACTACTGTCTGTCCCTCATCATCAATCTCTAAAGCGGCATCTTTGTGCTTTCAATTCATATACCATGGACAAAGGAGAAACTCTGAGACTTGCCATAGTCTTGCGACTTAAGGCGTCAGCCACCACATTTGCTTTCCCTGGCTGATAGTCTATTAAGCAATCATAGTCTTTAATCAGCTCTAACCATCTCCTCTGCCTCAAATTCAATTCCTTCTGGGTGCCTAAATACTTCAAGCTCTTGTGATCTGTGTAAATATAGCATTTCTCCCCATACAAATAGTGTCTCCAGATCTTCAGAGCAAAAACAATAGCTGCTAACTCCAGATCATGTGTTGGGCAATTCCTCTCATGCGGTTTCAGCTGGCGTGATGCATAAGCAATGACATTCCGATCTTGCATCAGTACACAGCCTAACCCATTGTGAGAAGCATCACTATAAACCGTGTATTCTTTACCCGGAGTAGGTAAAGTGAGAACTGGAGCTTCAGTTAAACACCTCTTTAACTCATCAAAACTCTGCTGACATTTATCAGTCCACTGAAATTTTACATCTTTCCGAAGCAGCTTAGTCAGTGGAGAAGATAACATAGAGAACCCTTTCACAAACCGACGGTAATATCCAGCTAAACCCAGAAAACTGCGAACTTCTGTGATGTTCCTGGGTGACTTCCAATTAAGGATAGCTTCTACCTTGCTGGAATCTACCTTGATCCCTTCAGCTGACACAACATGTCCCAAAAAGGAGATTTCTTTCAGCCAAAATTCACACTTCGATAATTTGGCGTATAGCTGTTTCTCCCTTAAGGTCTGCAGTACAATCCGCAAATGTCTGTCATGCTCCTCTGCATTCCTCGAGTATATCAAAATGTCATCTATAAACACCACCACAAATTGATCAAGATATGGTCTGAAGATAGTGTTCATCAGATCCATAAAAGCAGCTGGAGCATTTGTCAACCCGAATGGCATTACTAGAAACTCATAGTGGCCATACCAAGTTCTGAAAGCAGTTTTTGGAATACTCTGCTCTTGCACCTTCAACTGATAGTAACCAGATCACAAATCAATTTTGGAGAATACAGCTGCACCCTTCAATTGAACAAACAGATCATCAATGTGAGGCAATGGATATATGTTCTTTATTGTCACCTTATTCAACTGCCGGTAGTCAATGCATAAGCGGAGAGTACCATCCTTCTTCTTAACAAACAACACTGGTGCTCCCCAAGGTGACACACTAGGGCGAATGAAGCTCTTTTCAAGTAATTCTTGCAATTGTATCTTTAACTCCTTCAACTCTGCTGGTGCCATTCTGTATGGCGTTATGGAGATTGGATCCACACCAGGCATAACATTAATTTCAAACTGCACTTCTCTTTCTGGAGGTAATCTTGGCAATTCATCAGGAAACACATCTGGAAAGTCATTTACTGTAGGGATGTCCTTCAATGTTGGACTCCCCACTTGGGTGTCTACCACATGTGCCAAGTATGCTTCACACCCCTTTCTGATCATTTTTCTGGCTAGTGCAGCCAAAATGAGGTTTGATGGCAATAACTGCCTCTCCCCATGTATTACTACATCACTGTACTAAGGAAGGCCAAAAGTGACTGTCTTCAACCTACAGTCAATCATGGCATGATGCCTAGCTAACCAATCCATGCCCAAGATGATATCATAATCTCTGAAGGGCATTTCAATGAAATCAGACAGGAAAGTGTGTCCTTGGATCACCAAAGGACAATCTCTATACATTCTATTAACCCTGACCTCCTGTCCTAACGGACTTGTTACTAGCACCTCAAAGTCCATTTTTATACATGGAACAGCAATGCAATCAATGATGCTAGCACTCACATAAGAATGGGTAGAGCCCGGATCAAATAACACAAACACATTTTGGTTAAAAGTTGAGAAGGTACCAGCCACAACATCAGATGTCTCAGCCTCTTCCCTCTGCCTTATTGCATAGACTCTGACCGGAGCACTATCTTGCTCTGAATGCTTCACTGTGCCTTGGCTGCCTGCTGGGTTATCTCTACCCCTGCCTCTACCTCTGCTAGGTGGTTGTGAACTTCTGGTGACAGGGCTCTGTACTGACCCTTCTGCAGTAGTAGGAGGTGGTCCAACTCTGCGACTACTGGTGCAGTCCTTGGCAAAGTGTCCTGTGCCTCCACAGTTATAACAGGCTCCAATAGCCTTATAGCATATCCCACCATGATTTCTTCCACAAGTTTCACATTGGCGGGGAGGGTAGGAACTTCTGGTACTCTGTTGACCAGATAGGGGAGGTCTCTGTTCTGAATATCTTCCCCTACTCGACTTCTTGCCACCTCTGCCATGTCCCCCATAGTTCTTCCTCTTTCCAGTATAACCACTGGAACTCTGTTCTACTGATTTTCCCTCTTTATCCATCTTCTCTGATTTCTTTTTCTCAGGAGCAGTCTCAAACTCAATTCTTTCCAACTCTAGGGCTTGAGAAATAAGTTCAAAGAAGTTAGTGTGTTTAAAGCCGATCACTTGTACTCTGATACTGGGCTTCAAGCCAGTTTCAAACCTCTTGCATCTCTCCCTGCTGGTAGAGAGTAGACTCACTGCAAAATGGCTAAGGCGGGAAAATTCTCTTTCGTACTCAGCCACTGATCTGTTCCCCTGTTTCAGACTTAGGAACTCTTGCGACACGGTCTACATAAGCATCGGGGACATATTTTTGCCTGAATTCCACGAGGAAGTCATTCAGTCGACTGCAGGTTCTACGGCATGTGGGAATGGTTTTCCACCAATCATAAGCATCCCCCTGTAACAAAGACACTGAATATTCAAATCTGAGCTCCTCCGTGCAATGCAATTTCTTGAATACCCTATCCATCCTTTCTAACCATTGTTCAGCCTCTAGAGGATCTACTGTCCCCTTGAACTCTGTAGCCCCATATTTCATCAATTTATCATACTGCCTAGTAGGAGACTATGGTTGTATCACTGGTGTCTGTATTGGGACTTGAGTAGGCACATTACCAGCCATTTGTTGGAACATTGCAGCCATCTCACGAGCGAATCGAGCAGAAATCTGCAGATCTGCAGGGGTGTCTTTGAACCACTAACATTATGTAGGCCTGGGGCATCCCCTTGCACCTCAGCCTCAATAGATTGATCGACTGAATGATCACCCCCTTCCATAGTCAATGCGAGGATTCTAGATCTCCTGAACAAATAACACAAGGAGATTTCCTCCCGTTAGTGCATATTTATAATGTAATGTACTGTATGTATCAAACAATGATATTGAGCAGTTGTACTATGAAGAAAGAACATTCACATAACAGGTGAAAACAGAATTTAAAAACTTTGCTCTGATACCACCAAAACATGTCACACCCTACCCCTCTGTAAGGCATAACATGATCCCGTAGTATACCTAATGAATTACCAACTCCGTCTACTGATAACCCATTAAATACACTATAAGGGATTTTAAAAACTTTTCTTACTTCTTTTACAGTGGTGAGCACTATTTACAAGTGTTAAAGACTTTGGTGAACTGAAGTGAAATAACTGACTCATTTGATTTATTTGGAATTTCTGTAAAAATTTTGGTAGAGTGCCATCCGTATTTTGGATAAAACAGTTCTTCAGAAAACCTGTAAAAAGCACTTCAATATATTTCCAAATCTCAACTCCAGCATTTTCCTCAACACAACACATTTCTCAACTCAAATCCATAGTAATTTTGCAAAGACTGAGATAAAGGAAATATAATACAATTTTTTTTTTTACAAGTCAAAACAACTCATAATTATTTTACAACTTCAGTGTACAATTTGAATTTACAACTGCTCAAACCAAAAACAATACGCACATACAGTGGTCATACATTACAGTACAAAATGCAAAATGTTGGTATACTCAATATACCCGGTAGTCTCTCGCTGGAGGTATTAGCAGCCTAGTCTGCTGCCCTGTCTGTCTGTCTACCTGCGACAAAGAATAAAGCTATCATTTGAGACAATGTCTCAGTGGTGCACAACATTAACCAAATACAAATTTAAATCACAATTCATAAATCATGTAAATAGTGGATACTTAAAACCATAGTTAAATTCAAGACAATAATGTCATAAGGAATTTAACACAATATTACAATAAATCTGAGTAATCAAAACATAGTTAAATTCAAAAGACAATGAATGTCAATAAGAATTTAAACTCATTTCACAATCTTACAATATGCATCAATAAATCACACACAGCTTTAATCATGTTCTCAAGTTCAATTCATCCCAAAAGCCGATGGCTAATGAGGTATTCAATTCATCCCAAAAGTCAATGACTAATGAGGAATAACATAGCTAGCTAGCAAAAATATGAGTACTCATTCTATTCGTCCTCAACAGGCACACACCTCAACACTTCAGCCAGAGAGGGAATTCAATTCATCCCACTAGAGAAGCTAGCGAGGAATACAATCAATGTACATGATAGCTGTGGTTTCAAACCATTTCCAATGCTTTTCAATCAATAAGTATCCATCAATATCATTCAAACAATTTCTCACAGTTTCAAATCATTTATAATGCTTTTCAAGCAATAAATATCCATTCAAACACATTTCCACGATTTAAAACAATAATGTACAAATAGTCATAATTCATTTCAATTGAAAAATTCAAAAGAAATAGTTGTTGTGCACAAACCTCTGATGACTGTCTCCTGGTCTGGACTCAGTGTTTCTTTCCCTTTTCCTGAGTCTTTGGTAACTGAGAAACACAATTTGAAGTGTTTCAGTACTAAATTAAACTGTCTCTATCGATAATGTTCGATAAGTAATTCACTGAATTCCTTTATTTGCTTAATCAACCCATATATTGACCTTCGATGTTTTCTAGGTAAATTAGGTCTTAACGTTATTAATATGTCATATTCGATAGTATTTTAGGGTTGGTACGTTTTACCAAACTCATTTCCTTTTTTAGTGCATTTTAATGCAACTTGCTCGATTCCGGGATACTAGTTTGACCTAGCCGGACGACCTAGTTTCTTCGATTTTCGGGCTTCAGTCAAAACTACAAACTTGTAGATCTATGTCTTATGGAACGCGGGGCAAAATTTTAGGTCATTCCGAGTTAAGTAGACCAAGTTATGGTCATTATACTATTGCTGGTCAAATGGCATCAAATTAGGTCAATTTTAGGTCAATTTGGTCAACTTTGGTTCGGCCAGTTTTTGGACCCGAACTTGTGCAAGCTTTTTGACTTGCTTATGGTCATTTCTAGGCTTTGGTGTCTTCATAAGACTTGTAGGTATGGGTCTTAACTATTCATGGTTAAAATTTCAGGTCAATTGGACCTGTTTTGAGTGAGTTATGGCCTAAAAACTCACTGCTGCCCAATTGGTAAATTTTCAGGCCTCAAGTGTATTCAATCCGAATTGGTCATTTTTCATGTCACCTTGCAAGCAGAATTTTGGTATGCTTTCTCAATGAAAGTTGGCACATTTTGTGCCTAGTTTCACCTCCAATTGGTCTCATACCAATTGAGATTACACATTTAAAGTTATAGGCTAAAATGTATACTGCCTTAATCACATTGCTTAAACATACATCAATTACACCCTTACCTTACTAGATGTTCACTTCCCTACCAAATCTGTTTTGATACATTACCAAAACCATATTCCACTTCACTTAAATGTCACTTTGGGCAGATTGCAATTATCCTCAATACACCAATTAAAACTCACATTTACAAGTTCTAAGTACAATCACATATACACCTAAACATTACAAATTTTTACATACACTTACACAATCAATCTATACACATATCCATCAATTCTCAAGGTCAATATTCTGCCAATACCTTCATGAACATATACATTTATCCAAGAATCTCAAGGCTGCCGAAAACTTCCTCAACACCAAAGTATCCTACAATTCATCAATTTCCATCCAAGTGCAAAAATCACCATATACATATGGAATAATTTACTAGGATATTAAATCACCATAACCAACATAATTTCTCATCAAATATATGTACAAATATTTCATCAAATACATAACTCCATGACTGTCCAAAATGAACATCTCAATAACTCTTCAAACCTAAAAATTTTCTTCACAAAATCAACACCCATAACATGTACACAAAATTTAACAAAGCAATCTTCAAAAATGTAAACTTACCTTATGGTTGGAACTTGCCAAACCTTGATTAAACTTCTTAAATTTGGTATCAAGCTCTTCCTTATGAAGTGTAGACAAACTTTCATGAAGGAACCTAAGTGTTTAGAAGTGAAGTGAGGGGTTAGATGAAGCTTGCATGAAAATGGCAATGGAGGTTTTCTCTCATCCTTCAATTCGGCTAGGTTAATGAAATGAAGAAGATGAAGTTTCTGCTGGGTATAGTGGACTTACATCAGCACATTTTATTGTTTAATTAAATCATTAGTGGCCCACTCACACATTTAATCATTTAATAAGCTTAATTCTCACTTATTCCACATTAAGCCCTTAATTCTTGCTATTTACTTTAGGTACCACCAAATTAATTTTTCATTTCATTTTCTAAGTGTAATATTATTTATTTTTAATGGACATTTAGGTCAAAAGACAATTCGGGATGTCGATTGACCATAATGCCCCTGTTCGGGTTGCATTCCCGATTTTTCGGTAACACCGGGTTTTGTCTGTTTTTCATTTTCTCACTTTTCTTTGTACTAATTATTTAATTTTTCTTTGATCTTTCTAATAAGATTTATTCTTCAATAAGGGTCTATTTAAGTCCAAAAAATGTGTTCCAGGGTTCCCCGCAGTCCAGGGCTAGTCGACGGTCCACGCCGTGGCTTCCCGGTGCGGTTACCCATCGCTAGGGTTCTCGGCTCGCTTAACTTGGTTACATTTCTTTGCTATTATTTTTCCTTTGTTTTTCTTGTATTTTCTTTTCTTGTATTTCATTATTTTATGTCTCCTCACTCATATTGAAGTGTAGTTCTAGGCATCCTAGTTGTCCGGACAACACTGGTCACCGGAGCAGTAGAACGCACTACCGAACTTAGGGGTGTTACATAAAAAAAAACAGAAAATGAAAAAAGGAAAAGTCAAAAGGTGATGACATCATGCATGACCTCATGCATGATGCCATAAAGAATATAATTAATTTATTTATTTATTTACATTTTTGGTCTTCCATAAGACTTAAAAATTCATAAAAAAAAAAAGAAAATCATTTCTTCTTCAAAAAAAAAAATGTTTTCATCTCTCTCTCACTTTTCTCTCCCAAGGTTCCTCCATTAATAAGCTTTTAAAGCTTGAAAAACTTAGTTCTTCCACACAAGTTTCAACCCTAAACCCTAAAAAGCTTCTAAGTTACCCTAGAAAAGAAGATTAAAGAAGAATAGGAGGGAAGAAAAGTGAAGGAAAATCAAACTTGGCAATTCAAGAAAATTTGACAAGTGAGGTTAGTACTTGTTTCCCTTTCTTTTCTTCTTTAAGCTTTGAAATTAAGTTAAGATGAGTCTAAATTGCATGAAAAGTTAAAGAAAATGATAAGTTATGAAAGGACAAACAATTTGGCAGCCATGAGGGTTGGGGGAAAGTGATGTGTTTCACTTCAATAAATCATGCATGCAAGTCAATCTAAGTGGGTAGGTGTTAGTGCCACACTTTAAATTGCATGAATGGAACAAATATGTGAATTAGGGTTTTGAACATTAGGGTTTAGAGACCAAAAATGTGAAAAACTTGTAAATGGTGTCTTTGACCTAATGGGAAGTGAAAAATGGTCATTTGTGACCAAATGAGGTGTGTTAGAAATGTTGGAATTAAAAGCCAATTCGGATTGGATAAGGTCATGTCTTTGGCAAAGATGACCAAAACCTCCTTTGAGGGACCAAAAATGAAATTTTACAAGTCTAATGGATATGGGACCAATTGGGGATGAAAATAGGCACTAAATGACACAATTTTCATTTAGGAAGCCTGCCCAAAAAGTGATTAAAACCTAGTGAACAAAGTGGCCGAAGTCGGAAAATCGCAGGCTGCCTCTGCACAAACTGACCAAATGAACAGTGTTTGTTTATTTGGTCATAACTCGAGCTAGGCAGGTCAAAATGACCTGAAATTTTACCAGGGGTTGGTGACCTGATGAGATATAGATCTAAAACTTTCATGAAGAATACCAATCCAAATTATGCCATTAACCCAATCAAATTACTGAGCAAAGTTGGTGACCTGAATCTGCAGAACTGCAGATTGCCATATGAACAGTAAAGTTTCAATGGCTATAACTCTCACTAGAAAACTCCGATTTAGGCAATTCTTAAACCGATGGAAACCTAAGACATAGTAGAACATTTCATATGAAGAAAATTAGACTAAATTATGGACTTAACTTGATTAAATTACTGAATGAAGTTGGATCAACAAATTTGCAGAACCAAATTCTGCAGCATGAACAGTAATAGTAATTTGCTTATAACTTGAGCTACAAAACTCCAATTGGGGTGATTCAAAAAGGAGAATAAACTTAAGACAATAAGGAACATTTTCTATGAAGAAAGTTTTACCAAATTCCAAAAGTAAACTGACCAATGAAACAGTATAATTAAGAACACCAAAACTGAAAATTTGGCAATTTTGCCTAAAAGACCTAAGTTTTGAGAAAATGACCAAAACCAACAAGTTTGGTGACCAAAATGTAGTATGTGGGTAAAGTTGGAATTCCCATACCTATTAAGCCTTAGAAAGTCAATAATTTGACTTGAATAGTGCAGTGAATAGTAACCCAAAATACAAAATTTCAAGAACGTCGAATTTAGCACGTTAGAGCTAGGTAAAAGTGAAGTTAAATTTATTTTTAGATTTATGTTAAATTGTGGTACTGAAACACTGTAAAATTGTGTGTTTCAGTTGAAAGGAATACCGAGAAAGAACCCGAGGAACCGAGTCTAGGCCAAGAAGCGACTCGCTTGAGGTTTGTGCACAACGTATACTTTTTATAATTATCTTCTGCTACTGTTTTGAATAATGTGAAATATTGAATTATGGCATTCTTATGATATTTGATTTAAATTGTGAAAGTTATTGTGTATATTTGAAATGAAAATGTTTAGCAAATTGTTAAGATAAGTTTTGAAACCACAGTGTCATGACCATATATTTGGACACCTCACTAGCACGACTAGTGGGGGTAATTAGTTTCAAATTTTGATTCCTTCTCTGGAGAAGTGTTGAGGTGTGCCAGTAGAAGAGGATGTGAATGGATATCCATATATTTGAGCTAGCTAGCCTTGTGATGTGATTTCTCTTTAGCCTCTGGCTATTGAGATTCTATTTGTTTCGAATGGCATGATCTAACTGTGGGTTTTATGAAATGTGTTTTGATACTTTGAAATGAACTTGGTTTGCATTTAAAATCTCATAATGCATGATTTGTACTTAATTCTCATGTTCAGCCAAATTTTTGAATAAATGTGATTTAAGTTTTGTATAAAGATTATTTTAGTATGTTGTGCACCACTGAGTCCTAGTACTCAGCGATAGCTTCTATTGCTGTCGCAGATACAGAGACTAGAGGAGCAGCAGACTGAGCTGCTGAGGTGTGAGGAGCTATCAGCTTAAAGTCTTCGGGTATAATTTATACCCTAACTGTAAATATTTCTTTTGATGTATATATTGCACATAAATGTATGGACATGTAAAAATGGGTCTTAAGCAGTTTGTATAAAATTTGTATAAAGTTGTAATATATATATATATATATATATATATATATATATATATATATATTGTAGTTTGAAATTCTCTTAATGTAAATTTTGTAATGATGTATCTAAATTGTTTTGTTTCTAATGAAATATGAATGGAACTATTTTATTTAATTTGAATGAAATGGATTGCTAGTATTTTGATGATCATTGGATAGTGGATTTGAAATTTGAAAGTTGATAAATGTGTTGAGAAATTGATTGAGATTGAGTATGAAATTGAAGTAGTTGTTGAGAAAAATTTTTAGAAGTGTTTTTTACAGGTATTTGAAGAACTGGTTTCTCAAAATACAGAGGGAACTCTGTCAAAATTTTTATAAAATTTGCGTAAAAATAAAATGGGCCAATAATATTAACAAGTTTTAATTTTAACTAAATGTTTTAAGTACTTATTAGAAAATGCTCACCACTTGTCAAAAATAAGAAAATTGTTTTAAAATCCCTTATAGGGTGTAACACCCCTAAGTTCGGTAGTGCGTTCTACTGTTCCGATGACCAGTGTTGTCCGGACAGCTAGAATGCCTAGAACTACACTTCGATATGAGTGAGGAGACATTAAATAATGAAATACAAGAAAAGAAAATACAAGAAAAATAAAGGAAAAATAATAGTAAAGAAATGCAACTAAGTTAAGCGAGCCGAGAACCCTAGCGATGGGTGACCGCACCGGGAAGTCACGGCGTGGACCGTTGACTAGCCCTGGACCGCGGGGAACCCTGGGAAATCTTTTTAGGACTTAAATAGACCCCTATTGAAGTATAAATATCATTAGAAATATCAAAGAAAAATTCATTAATTAGTACAAAGAAAAGTGAGAAATCGAAAAATGGACAAAACCCGGTGTTACCGAAAAATCGGAAATGCAACCCGAACAGGGGCATTGTGGTCATTTGACATCCCGAGTTGTCTTTTGACCTAAATGTCCATTAAAAATAAATAATATTACACTTGGAAAATGTCAAAGAAAAATTAGTAAGTCAATATAAATAAAAACGAAAATTTAGAAATTGATGGGTCAAGGATTTAATCGGTAACACTAAAAATTTTGAAATACAAACCGAATAAGGGCATTTTGGTCAATTGATACCCCGAGTTGACTTTTGACTTAAATGTCCATGAAAAATTATTAGTGTTAAAAATTTAATAATGCAAAAAAAAAAAAAAAAATTGAAGTCAAATGTGTGGAGTAATTAAGAGGAATTAAGGGTAAAATGTGGAATAATTAAAATTTTAGATTATTTAAATGTTAATTATGTTAGTGGAGCACTATGGATTATTTAAACTCATTAAGTGGACAGAATTTCCACTAACCAAGTCACCTTCTTCAACCTTTGAAACCCATTGCTGAATTCAAATCTCTCTCTCCAAACTTCCATAGCCAACTTTCATGCAAAGCTTAATCTCTCCCTTTTCATGCCATAAATCCAACAAGTCCCTTCATGAAAGTTTATCCTCACATCAAGAACAATCCTTGGGCAGCCATTAGGAGAGGAAATAGTGGAGTTGTCAAGGGCAGCAAGGGTCACACATATGAGGTAAGTGCAAAGAACCCCCACCCTTTCTTCTTTAAAGTTGATGAGCTTCATGAGGTGAGTTGAATTCTCTTGAAATTTAAGAGAAATGATAAGTCTACACTCCTTCTAATTTCTGGTAGCCTTGAGGAGAGCTAGGTTTAGATGGTTTTGAATGATTAAACTTGCTGAATGATGCTTGAGAGTGAATATAGACATGTATATAGGTTGAATTGTATGTATAATTGAAATTGAAAAATTATTAGGGTTTTAATGTTAAATTGGGGCTGTTTAATTATGATGAAATTTTGATGATGACTTGATGAAATTGAGACTATTTAATGAGTATTAGAAGTGCCATGTATGCTTATTTGGAGTTTGGAAGAAGGAGGATTGCCAAATTGGAAGTGCAAATTGTGTGCAGGTTGTGTGATTGATGAATGCAGTGTATAAATTAGGTTATAAGTGTAAAGTTGTGACTCCAATTGGTATGAGACCAATTGGAGGTGAAACTAGGCACAAAATGTGAACTAGGCACAAAATGTGCCAACTTTCATGAAGGAAGCTTGCCAAAATTCTGCTTGCAAGGTAGCTTGAAAAATGACCAAATCCGGATTAAGTGCAATTGAGGCCTGAAAACTGACCATTTGGGCAGCAGTTAGTGTTTAGGCTATAACTCACTCAAAAGAGGTCCAATTGACCTGAAATTTTAACCATGAATAGTTAAGACCCATATCTACAAGTCTTATGAAGACACCAAAGCCCATAAATGACCATAAGCAAGTCAAACTGCTTGCACAAGTTCGGGTCCAAAAACTGGCCGAACCAAAGTTGACCAAAATTGACCTAAAATGACCAAATTTGATGCCATTTGACCAGTAAAAGTAAAATGACCATAACTTGGTCTACATAACTCAGAATGACCTAAAATTTTGTCCCGCGTGCAATAAGACATAGATCTACAAGTTTTTAGTTTTGACCGAAACCCAAAAACCGAGGGAACTAGGTCGTCCGACTCGGTCAAACTAGCATCCCGGAATCCAACAAATTGCAAGAAAATGCAGTATACACGGAACTGAAATTGGTAACATGTACCAACCCTAAAATACTATCGAATGTGACATATTAATAACATTAAAACCTAAATTACCTAGAATGTACCAAGGGTTGACATAGTAGGTTGACTAAGCGAATAAATGAATTCAGTGAATTAATTATCAAGCATTATCGTTAGAGACAGTTTAAATGAATACTGAAACACTTCAAATTGTGTTTCTCAGTTAGCAAAGACTCAGGGAGGGGAAGGAAACACTGAGTCAAAGCTAAGAGACAGTTATCAGAGGTTTGTGCACAATAGTTAATTCTTTTGAATTTTTTTCAATTGAAATAAATGATGATTAATTGTATGTTATTGTTTTTAATTGTGTTTGTGCACAATAAGTATTTCTTTTGAATTTTTCAATTGAAATAAATTACGATTATTTTTATGTTATTATTTTAAATTGTGTTTGTGCACAATAATTAATTCTTTTGAATTTTTCAATTAGAATAAATTATGATTATTTGTACTGTTTTAAATTGTGTTTGTGCACAATAATTAATTATTCACTGCTTTTACTAGCAAATTTATTTGGAGAAATGAATTATGAATAATTTTTGATTGCTTTGTTTTTGGGAATATTATTTGGAACTTATTGTGTTGCCAACTTTGCAAATGGAAATTTTGAGATAAAATGTGATTTATGGTTTGTATGAAATATTGTGATTTGAAATTGTTTCGATTCACACTTGGCATGACACTGTTACTATGTTCCTCCTCCATTTATGGGGTGAGTGTGATTATTCCTCCCTCTTTGACTTATCAGTCTGGGGTGAGTGTGATTATGTTCCTCCCTCTTTGACTTCTTAGTCTGAGGTGAGTGTGGATGAGTACTCATTATTCAGCTAGCTTCCTCCCTCATTGATTTCGATTATTGGGGTGAGTGTGTCTTGTCGTGGTGTACCACACGGCATATGTGGAAAAATTGTGTCATGGCCTAAATTATGTTATCGATTGGCAACATTGTATTATTCAGTTATTTGATCGAATTGTGTTATTGATTTGCAAAACGGTATTATTCAGTTATTTGATCGAATTGTGTTATTGATATGCAAAACGGTATTAGTCAGTTATTTGATCGAATTGTGTTATTAATTTGCAAAACGGTATTATTCAATTACTTGATCAAATTTGTGTTAGGTGAATTTTGTAAATTGTGAAATGGAATTGTGAATCATTTGATTTGTGAACTGTCAATAAAAGATTTATATATCGCATTTCAAATTGTTATTGTGCACCACTGAGTAAATTTTACTCAGCGATAGCTTTTCATTGCTATCGCAGGTAGACAGACTGACAGGGCAGCAGACTAGGCTGCTAGTACTACATTGAGAGATCATCGGGTACATTGAGTATACCACATTTTGCATTTTGTACTGTAATGTATGTTCACTGTATGTATATATTGTTCTTGGTTTTGAGCAGTTATAAAATAAAATTGTACATTAAAGTTGTAAAATAAATTATGAGTTATTTTGACTTGTAAAAATTGTATTATATTTCTTGTATCTCAGTCTTTGAAAAATTACTATGGATTTGAGTTGAGAAACATGTTGTGTTGAGAAACATGTTGGAGTTGAGATTTGGAAATATAAATTGAAGTGCTTTTTACAGGTTTTTCTGAAGAACTATTTTATCCAAAATACAGATGGCACTTTGCCAAAAATTTTTACAGAAATTCCAAATAATTCAAATGTGTTAGTTCTATCACTTCAGTTCAAAAAGGTTTTTAACACCTGTAAATAGTGCTCACCACTGTAAAAGAAGTAAGAAAAGTTCTTAAAATCCCTTGTAGTGTATTTAATGGGTTATCAGTAGACGGAGTTGGTAATTCATTAGGTATACTACGGGATCATGTTATGCCTTATAGAGGGGTAGGGTGTGACATAGGGTACTTAATGAGTTATTGGTAGGTGAAGTTCGGTAGTTCATTAGGTATTCTACGGGATCATGTTATGCCTTACAAAGGGGTAAGGTGTGACATGTGTTGGGATGAAGTGGGCGAGAGGAAGTTGATTGGTTCAGAATTAGTGCAGCAGATAGAAGAAAAGGTTAAGCTCATTAGAGACAGACTCAAAGTTGCAACGGATAGACAGAAGTCCTACATTGACCTAAAGAGAAGAGATATTCGGTATAGTGTGGGTGACAAGGTGTTCCTAAAAGTTTCCCCATGGAAGAGGATCATGAGATTTGGTAGAAAGGGGAAACTAAGTCCTCACTTCATTGGGCCGTATGAGGTTCCGGAAAGAGTGGGTCCATTGGCATATAGACTTGCATTGCCTCCAGAGTTGGAAAAGATTTACAATGTCTTCCATGTCTCCATATTGAGGAGGTACAGATCAGACCCCTCTCACATTTTGCCAGTAGAGGAGATTGAAGTGAATCCAGACCTGACATATGATGAAGAGCCCATAAAAATCTTGGCACATAAGGTAAAATAGCTGAGGAACAAGCAAATACCTCTAGTGAAAGTGCTGTGGAACCATCATTCAGGCCAAGAGGCTACATGGGAGCATAAGGAGGACATGAGAAGGCAGCACCCACAGTTATTCAAAAAATGAGACCAGGTAAATTTCGATGACAAAATTTTATTATTAAGGAGGGGAGAATTGTAACACCCCGAACCTCCGAGTTATGAATAGTACAATTTTTGGTCCGTGACTAGTACTATTCAAAGACACCTTGAGGACCAAAAATAAAATGAAAATTTATTGAGATAGACACAATAAAATTCAAATGACCCAAAAATATAAGGACTCACCGGGTATATTGAAAAAGAGGGATTATAACCCAATGAGGGGCATTTTGGTCAATTCACCTCAAGAGTTGACTTTTGACCAAAATGTTAATTAATTTAAGTGAAATTAATGAATTGAATTATGGAATAATTTTTTTTTAGGAAAAGAATTCAAGTATAAAGTGAAAGGAAAATAAAAGAAACAAAAATCTAGAATTTTAGGTCCATTTTGACCCAATTAAAATTTTAGGACCAATGGGCTTTGGACAACTCAATTAAAATTAATTAAAAAATTGGGATTACTATAAAAGGAAGCCATCTTCCTCCCTCCCTCATTTAGTTGCCCCCCACACACCTCCTCTCCCTCTATTTTCTTTCTTCTCTCTTCATTCTTCCACTTACAACCTCTATCAACCCTTAATTCTCCCCACTTTTTCTCCATGGGTTTTCTATCTAATTGGTAGAAAACATCAAATTTATGTTTTATTGAGAGATTAGAAGCTAAGAGAACAAAAGAGTTAGAAGAAATTGAAGATTAGAAGTGGTCACTTGAGGTAAGTTTCTTTTCATGTTAGATTAGTTGTATAAGCCTTAAATGAAGTTAACTTATGATGAAATTTCATGAGAAATTGAAAGGAAACATGCATGGAACCTAAACTAGGGTTTTGGCCAACTTAGGGACAATTAGGGTTTTGATGTATTTTAGTTAAATTGATGATAAATCTAAGTTAGATTGAGGTAGTATGCATGATTGGGAGTAGTAAGATTTTATGGGATTGCATAAATTAAATTATGGAAGATTATGGTTCATGGGAAAATTGGGTTTTGGTGCTAGAGAGTGAAATTGGTGTGTGTAGTGTTAAATTATGGTCATTTGAGGTTTATTTAGTTTGAATTGACATTGGGTTGATGAATGGAGGTAATGAAATGGTAGGATTAGGGAAATTGCAAACTTTGGTGTTTGAAAATTGTAGGTTTTGTGCTAGGAAGTGCCATTGATGTGTTAATGCTAAATTATACTCATTTTGGATGAATTAAATATGAATTGAGATTGGTTAGTGGAAGTAATTGAAGAAATGAAAATTTTAACTTAGGGTAGAATTTTGCATACTGAATTTAGTGTGTTTGGAAGCCCATAACTTGAGCTACACAACTCCAATTGGTGTGAAACCAATTGGAAATGAAACTTAATACATAGAGCTAGAATTTTCATGAAGATACCCTGCCCCGATAATGACCTTAAGCTATCCGAAATGAGCCTTAAACTTGGAGACAGAAATCTGGAACCTGCAGAATTTGACCATATGAACAGTAAAATTTGCATGGCCATAACTATCTCTAGAAAACTCTGATTTAGGAGATTCTTGAACCGATGGAAACCTAAGACATAGTAGAACATTTCATATGAAGAACTTGAGGCCAAAATATGGACTTAACCCAATCAAATTGCTGAGCAAAGTTGAATCACTAAATCTGCAGAATTGCAGATTTACCATATGAATAGTAAAATTTGCATGGCCATAACTCTCTCTAGAAAACTCCAATTTAGGCGATTCTTGAACCAATGGAAACTTAAGACATAGTAGAACATTTCTTATGGAGAAAATTAGACCAAATTATGGACTTAACTTGATCAAATTACTGAATGAAATTGGATCGACAAATCTGCTAGAACTGAATCTGCAGCAAGAACAGTGACATGAACAGTAATAGTTTTTTGGGAATAACTTGAGCTACACAACTCCAAATTAGGCGATTGAAAAAGAAAAATAAATTTAAGACCTAGATGAACAATTTTCGTGAAGAACACCTCACCAAATTATGATCGAAACTAGGTAAAAATTGGGTTCAAAGATTGGGGCACCAAGTTGTCCACAACCAAAATTTTCTAAAATTTACGAAGCTAACTTGGGATGCATTAGACATGCATGTAATGAGTTTTTGACAGCAATTGAGATTGGTATTGAGGTATTTTATTTGTGTATTTTTAGTAGAAAAAGAAGTTGGAATGGACAAGGAATAGTGAGTAAAGAGAAAGGAGAGCATTGAAGGTTTGTGCACAACTAACCTTTTCTTTGTTTTTAAACTTGTAAATTGTTTGGAATGTGTTTATTTGAATGAGTTTGCTTTGAACAAGTTTACTTTGACTAAAATATGGTTTTTCTCTTGCATTTGAGAATTTTGGGTGTTGCCACCTTTATATGGATATTATGATGAATTTGAATGTGTTTATTGGTTTATAAACGTGATTGTTGAGTGGAAAATTTTTGGAAACTGTTTTGAAACCACAGTTAGCATGACAGTCCCTTTCAGAACTCCCCAGTAGTAATGGCTACTTAGGGTTGATAATTGATATTGATTATGTCTCCCATTAATAACGATTAGTGGGGTAAGACTACATGAGTACTCATTAGCTAGCTAGCCCTTCCCTCATTAATAACGGTTAGTGAGGTTGAGATTGCTTTGTCGTGGTGTACAACAAAGCACTGATCGTGAAATTTTGTGTAATGGCCTAAACTGTGTGTTGATGTTGGCAACACTAATGCTTTGTGAATTGTGATTTATGAAGTTTGATTTCTCATTTGAAATTTTATTCCAATAAATGGCTCTTATGGACTTAGAACTATTGTGAAATTTTCATGTTTAAGAAAAATGTGATTTATTATGCTTTGACAAATTGTATTTTACCTTAAGTTTTAAAGTTATTAGTTATGCACCACTGAGTGATATACTCAGCGATAGCTTCTTTATGCTGTCGCAGGTAAGGGAAAAGAGAAGGCTACCGAGTGAGAGACTTGGAAGTAGCATTTGGTATTGATTATGGGTATATATCATAGGTATACCCTTGCAATTTCCTTTGGATATATTTTGTACCTATATGTATGGATGTACGGACATTGAGCAGTTTGTATTTAAAAGCATTGAATTGCTATCATGTTTTGAGTTTGTAACTATTTTGTATTTTACTTTGAGACTTATGAAAATGTAACTTTTGCAATATTTAGTCTATCATTATTTCCAATGAATGTTACATGGAATTTTAACTATTCTCATACAGTTTTCCGCAAAAAGAATTGATAAGATAAAAAGCTATGGTTTGTTTTAAAATCCTTTGTAGCATAACTAATGGGTTATCGGTAGGTGGAGTTCAATGATTCATTAGGTATGCTACGGGAATATGTCATGCCTTACAAGGGATAAGGTGTGACAATGGCTCCGTGTTCGGGGCAATGGAACTCTAAAAGTTGATGTTGTTGTAGAACATGCAGTTCCTAGGGATCTCCTGGTGGCCGACGCTGTCAAAGCCGAAGATGGCGTTGAACTCATCTATGTTCATTACCCGGTCACCACTGAGGAGGTGAAATTCAATCCTGCCTTTATCCTCCTTATCGGTAGGCCATATGGTGGCCTTAAAACTGCCTAAAAATTCTAGTGCGGTGTCCTTGTATGCTGAAAATTGGAGTTGGGTGAACCTTGTCCACCCGACGCTATCGAGTAGCCCATTGATTTGCTCCAGCAGCAAAAAATCCATATATTTGGTGGAGCTTATTTTCTGGGTGTGAAGTCGGGTGCACATTGCCTTATGGGCATCATCATGAAATCCCCAAGGAATGGAGATTTCAGGTTGTGGAGTAGCTCATGGTTGGGGTTGAGGTGGAGGATGGGTTGGTTGAGATGGTTGGGGAGAGGCTACCCTTGTTCTTGGGCGTTGGGGTGGAGGATAAGGTGGAGAAGATGAGGATTCTCCTCTTTGCCTCGAGGAAGAGCCGATTCTTCTTGCAGATCACTTTGCAGGGGCCATTGATGAGTTTTTGGGAAGGAGAAGAGTAGGGTTTGGTGAAGGGAGATGAGATTTGAGTGGTTTTTATAGCCTAGAAAGGGTGGAGATGAAGGGTTTTGTCTTTATGAATAGTTTTAATGCTAGGGGTGCATTTAAAGAGCTGTTAGGACTCTTCGTTTCGCGCGTTTCGCACCCCAAGAGTTGTGTCTGCGACATGATACATGGGTCGTGTATCACTACACGGGTCCCGACATGTAGGGCCATGTAAATTTCTGCCTGAAAATTTCAAATTCTGTCATAGTACATAGCTCGTGTAAATGAGCTCTAGGACCTGTGTAACTTTCTATCTCCCGAGTTGCTTTACTGGATATGTTACACGGCCCATGTCAAATACAAGGAGGACTGTGTAACTCCCTGGCTCTAAGTTATTCTGCTAGAGATATTACATGGTTCGTGTAAATTGGGCTATGGACCTGTGTAACTTTCTGTCTCCCTCAGAGTTAAAAATGTAAGAAATTTACGGACTTCCAGAAAATTACATGGGTCGTGTACTGGTTTTACACGGGGCATGTAAAACCAGTACACGACCCGTGTAATTTTCTGATTTTCAAAATTTTTATCATCACAACACATGAAATGGATGTAAAGTTTAGCAATAGAGCTACTTCCCTGGTTTTGTCTAAATTTCCCTTTTGTGGTTTTGACTTGGTGATTCCTTTCCTCTCTTGTTCTCTACTCCCTTTTCCAAAATCCTACAAAATGAAATGCTAATGAGTATGAAACAAAAATTTATATGAAAAAGGAGAAAAAAAAAAGAAAAGTTCAGAAAAATTTTTGGGCTACCTCCCAAAAAGCGCTTGTTTATAGTCTTTAGTTGGACTTTGCTTGTTTATGGTCTATCGGTAGGATGGTTGAGGGTGCAATTGACTCCCATTTCTATGGGTTCTTCCTGAAAGTAAGGCTTCAGCCTCTGCCCATTGACCTTAAATGCACCTGAGGTTTCACTCCACACTTTTACTGCTCCATGTGGGAAGACTTGGGTGACCTTGAAAGGTCTGGACCATCTTGATTTTAGCTTCCCCAGAAAGAGTTTCAATCTAGAGTTGAATAAGAGGACAAGATCTCCTTCTTTTATTTCTTTCCTTGCTATGCACCTGTCATGCCATCTTTTGGTTTTATCCTTGAAAATTTTGGTGTTTTCGCATGCATCCTGTCAGATTTCTTCCAACTCATTCAGTTGTAGGAGTCTTTTCTCACCAGTAGGTTTGAGGTCAAAGTTTAGGATCTGAATTGCCCAGTAAGCTTTATGCTCAAGTTCAACAGGGAGATGGCATGATTTCATAAACTAGTCAGAAGGGTATTATGCTAATTGAGGTTTTATATGCAGTGCAGTATGCCCATAGTGCATCATTTAACTTCATGCACCAGTCCTTCCTAGATCTGTTTATTGTTTTCTCTAGAATATACATCAGTTCCCTGTTTGAGATTTCTACTTGACTGCTGGTTTGAGGATGATAAGGCATGGACACCTTGTGAGTCACTCCATACTTTTTCAGTAGTGTTTCGAATTGTTGGTTGCAGAAATGACTTCCTCCATCACTGATTATTGCTCGTGTTTGCCAATTCTTGTGAAGATGTTCTTCTTAAGGAACCTTGTGACCACTCTAACATCGTTGGTTGATGTCGCAATTGCTTCTACCCATTTTGACACATAATCAACTCCAACCAGAATATACTTATTTCCACGGGAAGAGGGAAATGGGCCTATGAAGTCTATTCCCCATACATCAAACAATTCTATCTCAAGTATACCATGCAGTGGCATTCCATTCCTTCTTGAACTGTTACTTGTTCTTTGGCATTGATCACAACCTAGCACAAAGGATCTTACATCCTTAAACAAATATGGCTAGTAAAACCCTGCTTGCAAAATCTTGGTTGCGGTTTTTGAGGTGCCGAAGTGTCCTCCATATAGTGATGAATGGCAGTGATGAATGATACTTTCCATATCTTCCTCTGGTATGCATCTTCTTATCAGCCCATCATTACATCTCTTGTACAGTAGAGGTTCCACCCATATGTAATATCTCACATCATGTAGGAATTTCTTCATTTGCTGATAAGTCCTGTTTGGAGGCTACCTGCATATAAAAAAGTTAACAAAGTCAGCGTACCAGGGAGCCTTGGAGAATGCAAGTAATTGCTCATCAGGAAATGAATCATCAATTGGCAAATCTTCGAAGTCCTCTATGTACTCCAATTTTAGTCTGGAAAGATAGTCAGCCACTATATTTTTGGATCCTTTTTTGTCCTTGATTTCAAGGTCAAATTCTTGCAGGAGTAGAATCCATCGAATCAACCTTGGTTTTACTTCCTTCTTATTCAAAAAGTACTGGATTGCAGTATGATCTGTGAATACAATGAATTTTGACCCAATGAGGTAAGATCTGAACTTGTCCATTGTAAACACCACTGCTAGGAATTCCTTCTCTGTGGTGGCATAATTGATTTGCGCATCATCGAGTGTCTTGCTAGCAAAATAAATAGCATGGAGCTTTTTATCTTTTCTTTACCCGAGCACTGCTCCAATTGCAAAGTCACTCGCATCGCACATCACCTCGAATGGTAGCTCCCAATTTGGTGGCTATATTATTGGTGCTGATATCAGGGCCTCTTTGATCCTGTTAAAGGAGACAAGGCAATTTTCATCAAAATCAAAGGGAACATCTTGACTTAACAAGTTGGTAAGTGGCTTAGCTATTTTGGAAAAGTCCTTGATGAATCTTCTGTAGAATCCTACATGTCCCAAAAAGCTTCACACTCCCTTGACTGATGTTGGGGGTGGCATGTTTTCAATGATCTCAATTTTTGCCTTATCAACTTCAATTCCTCTTTCTGATATCAAATGTCCCAGAACTATGCCTTCCCTTACCATGAAGTGGCATTTTTCCCAATTTAGGACCAGGTTTGGTTCTTCACATATTTGCAACACCTTAGATAAATTAGCTAGGCAATCATCAAAAGTAGTTCTATAGATAGAAAAATCATCCATAAAAACTTCCATGATATCTTCAATATAATCAGAAAAGATAGCCATCATGCATCTTTGAAAGGTAGCAGGAGCATTACAAAGACCAAAAGGCATTCTCCTATATGCAAATGTTCCATAGGGACAAGTGAATGTTTTCTTTTCTTGGTCTTTTGGGTGAATAGGAATTTGAAAGAATCCTGAATACCTATCTAGATAACAGAAATAAGAGTGTTTCGCTAACCTTTCTAACATTTGGTTGATGAAGGGGAGAGGGAAATGGCCTTTTCTGGTAGCACTGTTCAATTTCCTATAATCTATGCACATTCGCTAACCAGTGACTACTCTAGTAGGGATTAGTTCATTGTTCGCATTTTGGATAATAGTTGTCCCACCTTTCTTAGGAACTACATGTACTGGAATAACCCATTTACTATCAGAAATTGGGTATATGACACATGCATCTAATAGTTTTAAAATTTCTTTCTTGACTACTTCTTTCATGTTTGGGTTAAGTCTTCTTTGATGTTCGATCGTGGGTTTATTGTTTTCTTCCATGGGTATCCTATGCATGCAAATCGAAGGGTTGATTCCCTTCAGGTCTTCTATTTTATACCCTATGATTTTGCTATGAATTTTAAGTTCTCTTAACAATTTTTCCTCTTCTAACTTAGACAGGCTAGCATTGATTATAACAGGATATTTAGAATTTGAGTCCAGAAATGCGTACCTTAGTGATGAGGAGAGAGGTTTAAGCTCTACCTATTTGGCATTTTCCTGTAGCTTAACTTTGGTTTGTTCTTACTTCAACTTCTCCATCTCGGAAGCCTTAGCTAAGGGTAGGGGTGGATGAGCTGCTAACTGTTGTGCACAGGCTACTATTTCTATATTTTCATCATCCACTGTGTGAGGCATTAAACTGATGCTTGCCCCAAGATCGCAGAGGGCCTTGTCTATTTTCTTGTTACCAATGAGGTAGGGTATGGAGAAGCTTCCTAGATCTTTCAACTTTCGAGGCAGTTTGTTTTGCAGTATGGCACTGCATTCCTCTGTTAGAGCTATTGTTCCATAGTCTTCTAGCTTTCTTTTCTTTGACAGAATTTCCTTAAGAAATTTTGCATAGGATGGCATTTGAGAAAGTGCTTCAGTGAAGGGGATGTTGATGTAAAGTTTCTGTAAAACCTCCAAAAACTTCCCAAACTGCTAGTCTAATTTGGCTTTCTGAAATCTCTGAGGAAAAGGTAGGGGAGGCTGGTATGGCTCTGGTAATTTCTTTGTTTTCCTTGCTTCCTCTTCCTAATCTTTCTTAGCTTCTTCCTCCTTTTTTCTCTGCTTAGCCTTTAGATTTTTCTATGGTTTCCTCTGTCGGTTCTACCTCTGGTTGTACTAGAGTTCTCCCACTCCTCAGTGTAACTGCCTTACAATGCTCCCTTGGGTTCATTTATGGTTGGTTAGGCAGTTTGCCAGCCGCCTTACTTGAAGAACTTACTTGCTAAGTGATTTGATTCTCTAGCATCTTATTATGAGTAGCAAGTTGGTCCACTCTGAAAGTCAACTATTTAATCAATTCATTTTTTTTATTGTTGAGCTGCTAGGAATCCTTTCATCATGGTTTCCATGGCCATTTTCAGTTTAGGTTATTGAGGTTGGAGAGGTAGTGATGGCTGTGCAAAGTTTTGACCTCTGTTCTGAAATCCAGAGGGTGCTAGTGATTTGTACCCTTGTTGCTTGTTTATTGGCTGGTTCTGCTGATTGGACCATGAGAAATTTGGGTGGTTCCTCCATCCAGGGTTGTAAGTATTTGAATATGGATTGTTGGATTGCCTTTGGTTGAAGTTTCCTCCATTATTCACATAGTTCATCTGTTCTGTGGAGGGTTCATTGAAATTGCTGTATTCTGAACTCATGTATCCTCCTCCATAGCTGTCCTCATGTTGACTGTTTGTATCAACTGCATTGGCTTGCATTCTTTCAAGTCTCTTTGTGAGCTGATCAAATTAAGCATTTATCATGCTTAAGGCGTATACATCCAGGACCCCTGCAGTTCTCCTTGCATTTCCTCTTTCATTTGACCACTCATAATTATGGTATGCAACCCTTTTTAGGAGTTCAAGTGCTTGTGTCGCTGTTTTCTCCATTAGATCACCCTCTACAGCTGAATCAATTGTGCTCCTTGTAGAGGGTAGTAATCCATTATAGAAATTTTGCACTAATAGCCAATCTTCTATGCCATGGTGTGGACATTCCCTCTGAAGGTCTTTATATCTTTCCCATGCGTCATAGAGTGATTCTCCTTCCTTTTGTCTGAAGGTGTCTCAAGCCTCAGTTTTGCAGTCTTTGCAGGTGGAAAATACCTTGCTAGAAAAGCTTGAGAGAGGTTTTCCAAAGTGGTGAATGTTCTAGCCGGTTGAGAAAGTAACCACTTCCTTGCTCTGTCCCGAAGGGAGAATGGGAATGCTTTGAGTCTTATTGCTTGATCAGACACTCCATTCATCTTGAATGTGTCACATAGGGTAAGAAAGCACCAGTGATAGTGTGGGTCTTCTGTTGGTGAACCTACAAACTGGGTTTGTTGAATCATTTGGAGCCATGCTAGTTTTAATTCAAAGTTGTTGGCTTCCACTGTGGGTCTAGTAACACTGGGCTAAAATCCTTGTACAGATGGAGCTCCGTAATCTCTTAAGAGTCTTGATCTGTCATTATTATCGGCCATGGTTGGAATTTTAGGATCTCCTTGACCTTGCTCTTGATGTTTCCTTTCCCTCCTGATGGCTCTCAGAGTTCTGTCTATCTCCCGATCACAGTCCAAAATTTCCTCTTCTAGCCTTGTTCTGGTCATATACCAGATTAGACACCTGAGAGAAAAGAAGAGAAATACAACTAGTAAATTAAAATTAGATAATAAATATAATTGCCTAAATCAGCTAAATTGCCTATCGCTTGATATTACTAAAACCAAAACTCCTTGACAACGGTGCCAAAAACTTGTTTCACTAATTTTACAACCCTGCAAATGCATGGATCGCTAACAAGTAATAAAGTGATGAGTAGAGTATCGTTCCCATGAGGAATTTGTTTAGCAAGTACCAATCTACATAGTAATTTTGACTGTCTAGGCTATCGAATACTTAAGGAATGCAGTTTGTTAACCTTAAACACTGGAATGGTAAACTTAAAACGAAATGATTTATTTGAAACAATTCTGGAATTAAGATTTCACACTTGAATCTTGCTATGGATGTTATCTTATTTACTAGTTTTGAGAATCGTTTACCTTGATGGAAATCAATCCTAAGATATCCTAAGTCCTCTCTTAAGGTAACTAGGGTGTATTCTAATTAACTTAAACCCGACTTTCGTGGCGATCAGATTAATTAAAATCCCTTAAGGTCTTTGACTAATTTTGAAGTTCCACAAAGGTATCAGCCTATGTCTAGGTCAAAATTCTTAGGTTCAAGATCTTGATTTTCTAATATTAATCTTCACCTTTCAGTCCTTCAATTAATATCTACAATCAATACTAAGTGGGTACCAACACATATCATGCATTAAGATCACAAGAAATTAAATCAAGGAACAAATCTCAAATCCAATAAATAAAATTTGATGTTTATCCATAACAATGATTACAAGCATTACTCTCCCAATTCCAGAATATAAAAACTACTCACTCATGAGTTCAACAAACATCATGATAAAAAGGTAAAGACAATAAAAAGAAATCATATAGAAGAAATAAAATAATAAAAATCCGTTTAAGGAGATGGAATGAAGGAACCGAAGAGAGTTTGTAGCCTTGATCATGTGGAACTTTAGCTGGAGAACTCCCCTTGATACTGATATTCTTCTCCTCAAGACGGCTGAAGAGAGTGCAGAATATGAGTTTCTCTCAAACTCCTAAAAATGCTGTCGAAAGATAAAAGAGAGAGAGAGAGCCCCCCTTTTCTGATGTTCTCTCTTCTATTTATAATGGTTGCTCTAGGGTTAGGTCATTTTGAGTCCAAAAGGCTTTAGGAGTCTGATTTGAATCTGTAAACAAGAGTAGAAATTCAGGTTTGAAAACTGGTTGCTGTAAGGTACACGGCCCGTGTGTCACTACATGGCCCAGGGTCGTGTAACTTGCTAGAGTGAAATTGCGGAATTTTGCAACGGGCAGAGACTTACACGGGTCTGCGCCAACTACACGGGCCTGGTTATATGGGCCGTTTGCTATTGTTCCCATAAGGTTCTTCAAGCTTGTGCCTGGCAAAGACTTACATGGGTCCCTGCAGATTGCACGGGTCTAATTACACGACCTGTGTACTTTTGTTTCTCCATTGGCTATTTGGCTTTCTTCTAGCAGAAAGTTACACGAGTCTGGGTGTAACACCCCTATTTGCATAGCCTGGTACATTTTACTATTCTGGTGATCGGTGTCGGTCTAGATAATTAAGGGGATTAGAATCACATCTAAGACACCTAGCTAAGCCCTCAACACAAATAATTAGTAATTGTTAAATAGTTAAGTATAAAGAAAAAAAACAAAGCATAAAAAATTAAATGAGCCGGGAGTCACAGCGATTGGTGACCTTCCTGGGAAGTGACTGCAAGGTCAGGCTTAACTCAAATTTTGAACTGGAAAATGTGATGCCGCGGTCCTTAGGACTATTGTGAACACAGTAGAAAAGAGAAAATCACGAAAAAGAGTTGTTAAGTAGGTCAAATAATTAGGTCAGGGATCCAGAAGAAATATTGAATTACTTGCAAACCGGATCAGATCGGCGAGGGGCAATTTGGTCAATTTAGCTCTAGAGCTGACTCCTGACCTAATTGTCCAATAAAATCGAGGAAACAAAAATTTTGAAATTGAGAATTAAATTAAAGAACTATTGAAAAATTTAAGAAAAAGAAAAAGTAAGGAAAAGTTGATTTATTACATCATGTGATGACATCAATAATGATGTCAAAAATTAAAATTAATTTGCCCCCAATAATTGACCAAGTCAAATACACAAAATGACACATAAAATCTTATAAAATTAAAAGAAAAAAAAATTTGCTTCATCTTTTTTTCCAAGTTGTGTCGTCCTCTTCCCTCTCCAATTCTCTCAAACCTCCATTTTTACACCTCTATGAAAGCTTGATTCAAGCTTGAAATCCCTCACTAAACCCTAAATTCTCCCATAATTACTTCATAAAACCTTATTTTCTTTCCTTGAGAAGGAGATTGAGTAAGAAAGAAAGAAGAAAAGAGAGAAGAAATTGGGTGATTGAACTTCAAAGTTGAGGTAAGTCATTTAAATTGAAAGTTTAGTTTACTACTTGTGTTATTAGTTCAATTAACCTAGAAATTAACTTAAAATCAAAAGAAAACAACTATGGGGGATTAGTTAAGAATTCGGCCAGCAATTAAGGGAGTTAGTAGTGCATGATTTTGATGAAAGTGAATGGCTACTTGAGGTGAATTAAGCATGTAGACAATGGATATACACTTTAAGTGCATTGAATCTCATAATTGTGAAATCAGGGTTCTTAACCCTCTTAAAAATTTGGGAAAAATTAAGGAACTGGTCAAATGATGCAAATGACCTTAAGTGAGGTTGAAAATGGTCAATTGGGACCATTTGTGGTGTGTTTGAATTGCTAGAACCAAATTTCAATTCGGATTGGTTAGGGTCAGTATGCTGACAGCTTGACCTAGGTCCCTTTCAGGGACCAAAACTGACAATTTACTAACTCAATTGGTATGAGGTCAATTGGGAATGAAATTAGACACAAAGTGGACCATTTTTCATGGAGGAACCATGCCAAGAAAATGGCATTAGGATAGTGAACAATTAGGCCAAATCTGGATTTGGGCACACTGCCCTGTACAAAAATGACCAAATGAACAGTAGTTACTTAAATGACCATAACTTGGCCTAGAAAGGTCCAAATGGCCTAAATCTTATAGCAATGGAAAGTTGAGACATAGCCCTACAACTTTCATGAAGAAAACAAACCCAAATTTTGATCATAACCTATCCGAAAAGTCACCTGCAGTCAACACACCAATACTACCAGTATCCAGAAAATGCCCAGAATTCTGGGTAATACCAAATCTGGTCAGCCCCATTTAAATAGTCATATCTTGGCCTACAAAACTCCAAATGGAGTGATTCAAAAAGGGATATAAAGTTAAGACAATAAGGAACAACTTCTATGGAGAAAACTTAGCCAAATTTCAATAGAAACTTGACCAAAGGAACAGTACAAAATAGGATACCAAATCTGAAATTTTGAAATTTCACCTAAAAGACTTAAAATTTGAGGAAACAACCAAAATCAACAAATTAGGTAACCAAAATGTGGTATTTGGGTGAAATTAAAATTTCCATACCTATTAAGCACGAGAAAGTCAACAATTTGACTTGAATAGTATCACGAATAGTAACCCCGAAATGCAAATTTTAAAGTACGTCATGTTAAGCATATTAAAACTAGAAATAAATAGATTTGAATTTGTTTTTTTATTTATGATAAATTGTGATACTGAAACACTGTAAAATTGTGTGTTTCAGTTGAAAGGAATACCGGGAAAGAACTCGAGACGTCGAGTCAAGGCCTAGAGGCAACTCGCACGAGGTTTGTGCACAACATAAAATGCTTTTTAAATTTCTTTTTGCAAAGTACATGAAATGAATTGTGATTTATTTATATTACAAAATGGTGATTGAAATGTACACTATGCTTTTGATCTAAATTGTTAGAAATTTAATGATATACGTTTTAATTGTCAGTAAATGTTTGGTAAATTTTTAAGATAGTTTTGAAACCACAGTGTCATGACCATATATTTGAATGCCTCACTATCATGACTAGTGGGAGGAATTAGTTTTGAATTTTGATTCCCTCTCTGGCTGAAGTGTTGAGGTGTGTGCCAATAGAGGAAGAAATTGAATGGGTACCCATAGATTGAGCTAGCTAGCCTTGTGATTCCTCATAAGCCTCTGGCTATTGAGATGAACATTATTCTGATGGCATGATATAACTGTGTGTTTTTATAAAACCTGTTTTGACTAAAATTATAAATTATCTTTTGTATCTACTTTTTATTGTTCAGTACTATATTTGAATAAATGTGATTTGAATTATGCATAAAATGTCATTTTAGTATGTTGTGCACCACAGAGTCATAGTACTCAGCGATGGTTGTTTATTGCTATCGTAGATAGAGAGACTAGTGGAGCAATAGAGTGAGCTGCTGAGGATCTCGGAGCTACATCCTTGAGATTTTATCAGGTATAATTTTATACCCTGATTGTAATATTTATTTTGGTGTATGTAATTGTATGTACATGTATAAACTGGTCTTGAGCAGTTGTATAGATTTTGTAATAATATTATTTTGGATTTTCTAATGTAAATTTTGGGATGATGAATGTAAATTGATTTTTCTTTAATGGAATATGAATGAAGTTATTTAGTATTATTTTTGAAGACAATTGAATTGAGAATTGTTTTGAATTATGGAGTTGGGAGAAATGATGTTGATTTGTATTGTGGTAGGGGTTGATTTTCATGAAATGAATTATTGGAAGTGTTTTTACAGGTGTTTGAAGAACTGTTTTTCCCAAATATAGACGACACTCTACCGAAATTTTTCCAAAATTTGCATAAAAATAAAAATGGATAAAAATTTTAACTAGTTTTTAAACTTCAATTAAATGTTTTTAATACTTGCTAGAAAAGCTCACCACTTTTAAAAAGTAAGAAAATTATTTTAAAATCCCTTGTAGTGTATTTAATGGGTTATCGGTAGATGGAGTCGGTAATTCATTAGGTATACTACAGGATCGTGTTATGCCTTACAGAGGGGTAAGGTGTGACATGTTTTAGTGGTATCATAGTGAATTTTTTTGAAGTATGTTTTGACTTGTGAATTTGTGTCTTTTCTTTGATAAGTACAACTGTTCAATGTCCTTATTTGTTACATACAGTGCATTACATCATAAATATGAGCTAACGAAGGAAAATCTCCTTGTGTTATTGTTTAGGAGATATCCTAACTCCAAACTGAAATGGAAGAAGGGGATCGCTTAGTTGAGCAGTCAATAAAGGCTGAGGCCCAAGGGGAAGCCCCAGCTCTCCAAAATGTTAGTGAGTTAGTGGCACTAGCCCCACAAATGCCACAGTTTTCGGTACAGTTCACCTAGTAAATGGCTATAATGTTTCAATAGATGGCTGGGGGTATGCCTGCTCAAGCTCCACTCTAGATTACTGTGGTGCAACCTCAGGTTCCAATAAGACAGTATGATAAATTATTGAAATATGGGGTGACAGAATTCAAGGGTATAGTAGACCCTCTAGAGGCAGAGCAGTGGCTAAAGAGAATGGACCTAGTATTCAAGAAACTAAACTGCCCGGATGAACTGAAATTTGAGTATTCAGTGTCGCTACTTCAAGGGGATGCTTACGATTGGTGGAAGACCATCCCCCATAGCTTGGCAAAACCACTAGTATTGACCTGGGATGACTTCATTAGAGAGTTCAGACAGAAATATGTCCGAGATGCATATGTGGATCAGAAATTACAAGAATTTTTGAGTCTGAAACAAGGCAACAGATCAATGGCAGAGTATGAGAGGGAGTTCTCCCGCTTAAGCCACTATGCTCGGAGTCTCCTGTCTATAAATAGAAAAAGGTGCAAGAGGTTTGAAACCAGCCTGAAGCCTAGTTTAAGAGTACAAGTGGTCTGCTTTAAATACAGTAACTTCTCTGAACTCATGTCTCAAGCACTAGAAGTAGAAAGAATTGAATTAGAAGCGACACCAGCGAAAGAGAAATCTGAGAAGATTGAGAAATTAAAGAAAGATAAAGGTGAAAAATCAGTTGAGTAGAGTTCCAATGGTAATACTAGAAAAAGAAAGAAATTTAGGGGATCAGGCAGAGGTGGAAGGCTCGGAAGGGGCAGATTCTCCAGACAGAGACCCCCTAGGTCTGGTCAACAATCGACTAGGGGTTCATATCCTCCCCGCCCCTGTGAGACATGTGGCAAGACTCATGGGGGAGAATGCTATTGGGCTACCGAAGCCTATTTTAACTGTGGAGGCACGGGCCATCTCGCTAAGGACTGCACCAGGGCCCATAGATTTGGGCTAGCTCCTACTACTGCAGAAGGGTCTATTCAGAGTTTTGCTACTAGAGGTTCACAACCGGTTAGCAGAGGAAGAGGCAGAGGTAGAGGCAATGCTTTTGGAAGTCAGGGTACCATTAACCAGTCAGCACAAGGGAGTGCTCAGGCCAGAGTTTACACGATGAGATAGCAGGAAGAGACTGAGACTTCCGATATTGTAGCTAGTACTTTCTCTATCTCTGATCAGGATGTCTTTGTGTTGTTTGATCCAGGTTCAACCCATTCATATGTTAGTGTTAACATAGTCAGTTCTCTTATTGTCTCGTGCATTAAAATGGATTTTGAAGTGCCAGTAACAAGTCCGTTAGGACAAGAGGTCAGAGTCAACAGAATATATAGAGATTATCTTGTGGTGATCCAAGGATATGTTTTTCTGTCAGATTTGATTGAAATGCCCTTCAGAGATTATGATATCATCTTGGGCATGGATTGGTTAGCAGGCATCATGCCATGATTGATCAGATCAAGAGTCACTTTTGGTCTCCCTCTGTACGGTGATGTGGTAATACATGGGGAGAGGCAGTTACTGCCATCAAACATCATTTCGACTGCACTAGCTAGAAGGATGATTAGAAAGGGGTGTGAAACATACTTGGCACATGTGATAGACACCCAAGTGGGGAGTCCAACACTGGGGGACATCCCTACTATATGTGACTTTCTGGATGTGTTCCCTGATGAGTTTCCAGGACTACCACTGGAGAGAGAGGTGCAGCTTGAAATTGATGTTATGCCTGGTGTGGACCCAATCTCTATAACACCATATAGAATGGCACTAACAGAAAAAGTACAGTTGCAAGGGCTACTTAACAAGGGCTTTATCCGCTCTAGTGTGTCACCTTGGGGAGCGCCAGTGCTGTTTGTTAAGAAGAAAGATGGCACTCTCCGCTTATGTATTGACTATCGGCAGTTGAATAAGGTGACAATAAAAAATAGATATCCATTGCCCCGCATTGATGACTTGTTTGATCAGTTGAGGGGTGCAGCTATGTTCTCCAAAATTGACCTGAGATCGGGTTATTATCAGCTAAAAGTACAAGAGCAAAGTATTCCTAAAACTGCCTTTAGAACCCGATATGGCCATTATGAATTCTTGGTCATGCCATTCCGGTTAACTAATGCTCCAGCTACATTTATGGATCTGATGAACACTATTTTCAGACCATACCTCGACTAGTTTGTAGTGGTGTTCATAGATGATATATTGGTTTATTCGAGGAGTGTAGAGGAGCATGATAGACATCTGCAGATTGTACTGCAGACTTTGAGGGAGAAACAGCTATTTGCCAAATTGTTGAAGTGTGAATTTTGGCTAAAAGAAATATCCTTCTTGGGACACTTAGTATCGGCAGAAGGCATGAAGGTAGATCCAAGTAAGATAGAAGTTGTTGTTAGTTGGAAGCCACCTAGAAATATCACTGAAATTCGCAGTTTTCTGGGTTTAGCTGGATACTACCGCCATTTTGTGAAAGGGTTCTCCATGTTGGCATCTCCATTGACTAAATTACTTCGAAAAGATGTGAAATTTTAGTGGACGGATAAATGCCAACAGAGTTTTGATGAGTTGAAAAAATGTTTGACTGAAGCTCCAGTCCTTACTTTACCTACTCGAGGTAAAGAATACACAGTTTATAGTGATGCTTCTCACAATGGGTTAGGCTGTGTACTGATGCAAGAGCGGAATGTCATTGCCTATGTATCACGCTAGCTGAAACCGCATGAGAGGAATTATCTGACACATGACTTGGAGCTTGCAGCTATTGTGTTCGCTCTTAAGATCTGGAGACACTATTTGTATGGGGAGAAGTGCTACATCTACATAGATCATAAGAGTTTGAAGTGTCTAGGCACTCATAAGGAGTTGAATTTGAGACAGAGGAGATGGTTAGAGTTAATAAAAGACTATGATTATCTGATAGACTATTAGCCAAGGAAAGCTAATGTGGTAGCTGATGCCTTAAGTCATAAGACTATGGCAAGTCTACGGGTTTATCCTTTGTTATGGTACATGAGTTGAGAGTATTGCATGCCAGCTTAAAAATTAATGATGAGGGGCAGACAACAGTTGCATGGCATGTACAGCCAGTGTTGATTGATCAGATCAGAATGGCTATTTAGAATGATCAAAAGTATCAGAAGCTGTTAGAAAAAGTCAGACAGGGCAAGAAACCAGAATTCTCAGTGAGAGATGACAGCCTATTACTACATGATGGTTATCGAATCCACCAGAAATTTAATTAACTGAAATTACCAGTTGTGAAATATTTTCTGCAATACGTGGTAAGTCCAGGTTGAACCCTAGAGACTGAATTATTAAATTTCGTGCACTTGGAAAAAAAAAAGGTTGGGGGGGGGTAATTTGCAATCCAAAGAAGAAATCAAAAATAAAAAATTACGATCTAAAATTAAATAAGAAACTCTCAATTTAAACAAACTTCAGTTCAAGTTAATTCTCATTCCAATGCATTGATTTGATCATAGATAAAAGAATACAATTATATCTTATTGAATACTTAACGTAGATCTACCAAACAGCGAGGTAAACCCTGACTTCTCTATACTCATCAATTCGAGCCCAACACTCTTATTGACTCTAATTATTAACTGAGATGATATTAAGCAATCCTCATCAAATTAATAACTGCTTTAAGAAAAGGAAGTAGTTAAGCTGAACAATAATTTATGAAGCATAAATCATTTAATCCAACCTATTGTTTCCTTAGGTTATTATCGAAAACTTGAATCATAATCAATAAAACCTAATTGCTACTCATGTTCAATCTTACACAACAATTACGGATTATGAAGATGAACTAGCAATTGATCAAATCAAACAATTAACTAATAGGCCTTTTTAGCAAATCATTCAACAGATCAAAAACAATTAAATCAGAAAACAATAGATATTCAAAAAGACATAAGTTAAATTAAGAACCTAGTCTCACAAATCACACATAGGAACTTGAATCACTTGAACTGAATTAAAAAATTAGCCACTCATGTTCATAGCTTACAGAAAAATAAAGAAAAATAAAGAAGAAATCTAAAAAGAGAATGGAGAATGAAAGCCTTCAAATGGAGAACGAAGGTCTGAATTGGGATGCCCTTAGCTCCTGCCCAAAGATGTATTTATACTAAAAAAACCTAATCCCAAAGATAGGAACCAAACCATGTCATACCTTATCCTTAGTAAGGCATGACATGTTCCCGTAGTATACCTAATGAATTATCGAACTCCACCTACCGATAACCCATTAGTTATGCTACAAAGGATTTTAAAATAAATCATAGCTTCTTATCTTATCAATTCTTTTGTGAAAAACTGCATGAGAATACTTAAAATTCCATGTAAACATTCATTGGAAATAATGATAAACTAAATATTGTAAGAGTTACATTTTCATAAGTCTCAAAGTAAAATACAAAATAGTTACAAACTCAAAATGTGATAGCAATGCAATGTTTTTAAATACAAACTACTCAATGTTCGTACATCCATACATATAGGTACAAAATACATCCAATGGAAATTATAGGGGTATACCTACGATATATACCCACAATCAAAACCAAAATGCTACTTTCAAGTCTCTCACTCAGCAGCCTTCTCCTTTCTCTTTCCTGCAATAGCATAAATAAGCTATCGCTGAGTATATCACTCAGTGGTGCACAACTAATAACTTTAAAACTTAAAATAAAACACAATTTATCAAAGCATAATAAATCACATTTTTCTTAAGCATGAAAACTTCACAATAATTCTAAGTCCATAAGAGTCATTTATTGGAATAACATTTCAAATGAGAAATCATACATCATAAATCACGATTCACAAAGCATTAGTATTGCCAACATCATCACACAGTTTAGGCCATGACACAAAAGTTCACGATCAGTGCCGTGTTGTACACCACGACAAAGCAATCTTAACCTCACTAACCGTTATTAATGAGGGAAGGGCTAGCTAGTTAATGAGCACTCTTATATTCTTACCCCACTAACCATTATTAATGGGGACATAATCATATCAAAGATCAAACTCCAAGTAGCCGTTACTACTGGGGAGTTCCGAAGGGACTGCCATGCTAACTGTGGTTTCAAAACAACTTTCAAGAGTTTCTAAATAAATAATCACGTTTGCAAAACAATAACATATTCAAATCATCATAAAACCCATAAAAGGGGTGGCAACACACAAATTTCTCAAATGCAAGAGAAAAACCATACCTCATTCAAAATAAACAAATTTCAAATCAAACTCATTCAAATAAACTCATTCAAATCAATTTACGAAGCTAAAACAAAGAAAAAGATTAGTTGTACACAAACCTTCAATGCTCTCCTTTTTTTTAACTCACTATTCCTTGTCCATTCCAACTTCTTTTTCTATTGAAAATACACAAATAAAATACCTCAATACCAATCTCAATTGCTGCCAAAAACTCATAACATGCATGTCTAATGCATCCCAAGTTCGCTTTGCAAATTTTAGAAAATTTTGGTTTTGGACAACTTGGTGCCCCAATCTTTGAACCCAATATTTACCTAGTTTCGATAATAATTTGGTGAGGTGTTCTTCATGAAAATTGTTCATCTAGGTCTTAACTTTATTTTCCTTTTTGAATCCCCTAATTCGGAGCTGTGTAACTCAAGTTATGCCCAAAATACGATTACTGTTTACGTCACTCTTCATGCTACAGATTCAGTTTTGGCAGATTTATCGATCCAATTTCGTTTAGTAGTTTGGTCAAGTTAAGTCCATAATTTGGTCTAATGTTCTTCATATGAAATGTTCTACTATATCTTAGGTTTCCATCGGTTTAAGAATCGCCTAAATCAGAGTTTTCTAGAGAGAGTTATGGCCATGCAAATTTACTGTTCATATGGTCAAATTCTGCAGGTTCCAGAATTCTGCAGATTCGGTAATTCAACTTTACTTAGCAGTTTGATTGGGTTAAGTCCATAATTTTGCCTCAAGTTCTTCATATGAAATGTTCTACTATGTTTTAAGTTTCTATTGGTTCAAGAATCACCTAAATCGGAGTTTTCTAGAGAGAGTTATGGCCATGCAAAGTTTACTGTTCATATGGTCAAATTCTGCAGGTTCCGGAATTTTGTCTCTAAGTACAAGGCTCATTTCGGATAGCTGAAGGTCATTTTCGGGTCAGGGTATCTTCATGAAAATTCTAGCCCTATGTCTTAAGTTTGGTTTCCAATTGGTTTCACACCAATTGGAGTTGTGTAACTTAAGTTATGGGCTTCCAAACAAACTGAATTCAGTGTGCAAAATTCTGCCCTAAGTTCAATTTTTCATTTCTTCAATTACTTCCATTAACCAACCTCAATTCACATTTAATTCACCAAAATTGACTATAATTTAGCATTGACACATCAATGGCACTTCCTAGCACAAAACCCATGATTTTCAAACATAAAAGTTTGCAATTTTCCCTAATCCTACCATTTCATTACTTCCATTCATCAACCCAATGTCAATTCAAACTAAATAAACCTCAAGTGATCATAATTTAACACTACACACACAAATTTCACTCTCTAACACCAAAACTCCAATTTTTCCATGAACCCTAATCTCCCATAATTAAATTTATATACATTTCATGCAATTTCTTTACTCTAATCATGCACACTACTTCAACTAAGCTTGATTTCATTATCATTTTCATTAAAATACATCAAACCCTAATTTTTCTCCAATTTGGCCAGAACCCTAGTTTAGATTCCATACATGTTTTTTTTCATTTTCTTATGAAATTTCATGCCTTCTCATATAAAATCATCACACTCAAACTTGATTCAAAGCATATTTAGTTAATCAAGCATGAAAGAGAGAGCTTACCTCACTTGATGATTTTTCCCACTTCCAATCTCTTCCAAATCTTGTTCCTCTTCTAATCTCTTGTTTCCCCTTGCTTTTAATCTCTAAATCAAAGATTAATTTGATGTTCTCTACCAATTAGATGGAAAACCTATGGAGGAAAAGCAAGGAATTGAGTTTTGAGAATGGGTGTCAATGGAGAAAGAAGGAAGAAGAAGAAAGAAAGAAAGAAAGAGAGAAGGAGAGATAGTGGGTGGTAACTAAATGGGGGAGAGAAGAGGGTTTTTCCATTTATATATTTATTCCTATTTTTTATTTATTTAATTCATTTAATTGAGTTGTCCAAAGCCCATTGATACTAAAATTTTAATTAATTGGGTCAAAATGGAATTAAAATTCTAGATTTTTGTTTCTTTTATTTTTTTTTTCACTTTATACTTGAATTCTTTTCCTAAAAAAAAAAAATTATTTCATAATTCAATATATTATTTTCATTTAATTTAATTTAGATTTTGGTCAAAAGTTAACTCTTGAGGTGAATTGACCAAAATGCCCCTTATCGGGTCATAATCCCTTTTTTTCAATATACCTAGTGAATCCTTATATTTTTGGGTCACTTGAATTTTTATTGTATCTATCTTAATTAATTTTCTATTTATTTTTTATCCTCAAGGTGTCTTTGAATAGTACTAGTCACGGACCAAAAAATGGTACTATTCATAACTCGGAGGTTCGTGGTGATTCTCCCCTCCTTAACAATAAAATTTCGTCCTCGAAATTTACCTGGTCTCATTCTCTGAATAGCTGTGGGTGCTGCCTTCTCATGTCCTCTTCACGCTCCCATGTAGCCTCCTAGCTTGAATGATGGTTTCACAGCACTTTCACCAGATGTATTTTGTGACACCCTTTACCCGTCTATAGTGTAGCCGAGCAAGTTGTGCCACTCAGTGTGCCGGAGCACCAATTTATGTCTCTATTACAATTTATCCCTTTATAATTCATTTATTTTCAATTTTGATAATTCAGAATTTATCCATAAATTTTATAGAAAATTCGGCAGAGTGTCGGCTATAAATTGGAAAAACAGTTCTTCTGAACCTGTTTAAAAACACTTCCAAAATAATTTCTAAATCCAAACTCCATTATACACATTCAAGTCAAATATCAAAATCTCAATCTCAAATCACAATACTATTTTCAAAACTTTTCTGTTCATTTCATCACTTGAAGCATATTCATAAATAATTCTCAACATTTCAGTTATCAACATACATTATGCAGAAAATTTTAATAATATGAAATTTCATATATTTACATTAATACATAATTCCAGGAGTTTATAGTTACAATCCAAACTAATACAAAATGCAAAATACAAAATGGCTACCTATAGTCCTAAAGTCCTACCATATAAAGTGCAGATGTGAGGTGACTCTGGACCCCGGATGCAGCTCTGAAGGCTCACCCTGTCTGATGTCTGCTGGGCTCCCCAACTAAGTCTCCTGTACCTGCGCGTGGCAAAAGCGACGCGCTAAGCAATTCTGCTTAGTGGTGACAATATAAAATAAAATAAAATAGAATAAAATAATTATGCAGAATGTATGATTTCATTTTTGGATAGACTTAATTTCTGGTATTGTTTGTAGTATTATTTACTTAAAATTTAATAAGGTTTATTATAATTGCCCGAGTAACCTATACTAGTTGACTGGACTGGATAAATAGGTAAATTGGCACTAGGTACTAAGTACCTCGGACCATCACACCAACGGTCACACTATGTCTCCCGGTGTGCAACAGAACAGCTAATAAGCTGTAATAATTATTAGGGTTAAAACCCAAGTATATCAACTCAAATAACTTAGTCAAAGGCTATTATGTCACAGAATGGCATGGAAAAGCCATGAAATACAGAATGGCATGAAGCTATATGCAGTACTACTAACAGAACCCTATTAGCATGCCAAACTATCCAAACCAATCTTGCTAGGTATACTAGGGCATATTACATTTTTAAGTTTTACAAATTTTGAATTTCAAGTTTTGGTGTTACTATTCACTTCATTAGTCAACCAAAATGTTGACTTTTGCATTGACAATAGGTATATTGGTTTTAATACTCCCAACATACCACATTTTGCATTCAAAATTTGTTGGTATTGGTTGCCAATACCATTTCTAAGTTTAAAGTTAATTGAGCAGAATTTTCAGTTTTCATACCTTATTTTTACTGTTCCATTAGTTATTTTTGCAGTGGGAATTTGGCAAAATTATCAACATGAAAGTTGTTCCTTATTTTGTCTAGTTGAATTTCCTTTTTTGAATCACTCCATTTGGAGTTTTTTAGCTTAAGTTATGGTCCAAAAACCACAACTGGCCAGATTGAAAATTTTCTGGGCTGACCATATCTACAGTGCAGTGAATAGTGAATGCAACTCACTTGTTGGATAGGTTCTGGTCATAATTTGGGATAGGTTGCTTCATGAAAGTTGTTGGTATATATCTCAGCTTATTGCTGGTAAAATTTCAGGTCAATTGGACCTTTCTACATTGAGGTATGGCCAAATGAACAATCACTGTTCATTTGGTCATTCTGCAGAATCAGACTGCAGGTCACCTGGATTAAGGCAAGCTTTTGGTCCACTTGGTTTGGTTTTATGGGCATGGTTTCTTCACCAAAGTTGTGACATTATGTGTCTAGTTTCATGTCCAATTGGCTTTGCACCAATTAAACCTCTACAATTTAAGTTATGGCTGCCCAAACTTGCTGGACTCATGTCCAATTCTGCAGATCACCATGGGTAGCCACACCAACTGCAATTCCCACTAATAAAACCACCTCATTTCTTGTTTACACATAACCAAATGGTCACTAATTGACCATTAAAACTCACTTTCATCATTACATGATCAAAGTCCTATTTTTCCATCCCAAACCCTAACCCTAACATCTCAAATCATGCATTTAACTTGCCTTTCACCATTCTAAACAATAGGTTAGTGTTATGGGTAGCCACAATACCAAATTTATTTAAGGAAAACAATCAAAACCCTACCTTTCACATAGCTACTAAAAATGGGGGTTTACATAATCATCAATTTCATTTAAATCTCTCTCATTTTCTAGCTCAATTTCTTGTCCCTAAACATGAATTTCAAAAAGAAAGCAAGGATTGGTCACTAACCTTTGTTGGAGAGTTTTCCTAGCTTAGAAAACTTCTTGATTTTTCTTTCTTTTTGTTGCCCAAAGTTTCCTCAAGGTGCTAGGTTAATTTTTTGTGGAGAAGGCTAGGGTTTTGGAGTGAGATTTGGTGAGGTTGGGAGCTTGGGTGAGCTTTAATGGAGTTTTTCCTTCCTCTCTCTCTCTCTCCACGTTTTTGGCTGCCCCAAAGGTTAATGAAGCAACTGATTTTTCTTTCTTTTTCCAGCCCATTTTACCTCTTTTATATATGTTTATGCCATGTGTCAAGATTGGGTTGGTTGGGTGAGTTTTAATGACATCATGATGATGTCATAAATCCATTTTCTTTCATTTCCTCTCCATTTTTTTGTCTATTTAATTACAATTAAATTTTTGACAATATTTATTTATATTTTATGTTATATAAATTATTTATTTAACTGGACAAGTTGGCCCAAAAATCATCTCTGAAGACGAAATAACCAAAATGTCCTCCGTTTGGCTTAACGGGCCAAAATTGTCTGTACCGATTGAAAAATTTTTCTAAGTATTTTCTTGGCATTCTAATGCCATAAGAACCTCAATGACCCTTCTCTGGAGTCCTAAATTTTTTTTTCTTATTAATATTTGAGTTAATTTTTGGTTCCTTACTTTAGTTTAAATATTTTTCCGAACGTTTTAGCTGTCTGGACCGACACTGGTCATTGGAACAGTAGATTGTACGGACTAGCTAAAATGAGGATGTTACAACTCTTCCCCTCTAAGAAAAATTTCGTCCTCAAAATTTACCTGATGCAAACAGTTGAGGGAACTGTTGCCTCATTATCTCTTCACTTTCCCAAGTTGCCTCTTCAGTGTTGTGGTGCCTCCAAAGCACTTTCACCAGTGGAATTTATTTATTTCTCAGTTCCTTCACTTCCTGAGCTAGGATTTGTATAGGTTCTTCCGTGTATGTCAAGTCTAGTTGGATTTCAATTTCTTCCATGGAAATGACATGTGAAGGGTCTGAGTGATATCTTCTCAACATAGAAACATGGAATACATTGTGTATTCTGGTGGTAAAGCTAGCCGATAGGCCACTGGTCCCACACGTTCAATGACTTCATATGGGCCAATGAACTTAGGGCTTAACTTACCCTTTCTCCCAAACCTCAGTACTTTCTTCCACGGTGAGACTTTGAGAAACACTTTATCGCCAACTGCATACTCTATCTCTTTTCTCTTCAAGTCGGCATAAGATTTCTGTCTATCTGAGGCAATCTTCAGGTTAGCTTTGATTATCTTCACTTTTTCCTCAGTCTATTTCACCAGGTCTGGTCCTACCAGCTTATCTTCACCCAATTCAGTCCAACACACTGGGGTTCTATATTTCGTCCCATACAGTGCTTCATACGGAGCCATTTGGATGCTAGATTGGTAGCTATTGTTGTATGTGAATTTTGCCAGTGGGAGGTATCTATCCTAACTCCCCTCAAACTCAATGACACAACTCCTTAGCATATCCTCCAGGATCTATCACATAATTCACATTGTTACTATCATTTCAATTTATTAATTGCGAAAATTTAATTAGTTCTTGGGTTTACCTGGATTACTCGTTCTGACTGTCCATCCGTCTGGGGATGAAATGCCGTGTTAAAACGGAGTTGTGTGCCCAAGGCTTCTTGCAACTTTTTCCAGAATCTTGATGTAAACCTTGGGTCTCGATCAGATATGATGGAAAGTGGGATTCCATGCAGTCTAACTATCTCATTGATATACAATTCTGCTAGCTTCTCCAGTGAGTAGTCAGTCCTAACTGGCAGAAAATGTGCTGACTTTGTCAATCTATCCACTATCACCCACACTGCATCATTCTTCCTTTGGGTGAGAGGTAGACCACTAACAAAATCCATAGTGACCCGGTCCCATTTCCATTCAGATATGCTTATAGGCTGTAGCAATCCTGATGGAACTTGATGTTCTGCTTTAACTTGCTGACATGTCAAACACTTAGTCACATAGTCAGCTATATCCCTCTTCATACCAGGCCACCAATAATGAGGCTTCAAATCATTATACATTTTCGTGCTTCCCGGGTGCATAGTATAAACACTAGTGTGTGCTTCTTTCAGAATACTAGTCTTCAGTTCCCCATCATCTGGTACACACACTCTTCCTCTGTAGTACAGACACCCATCTACTTTCACCTCATATTCAGTTTCCTTCCCCTTAGGAATTTTACCCATAATGGCCATTAGTTTTTCATCTGCCCTCTGCCCATCTTGTATCTGCTGTAGCAGGGTTGGCCTCACTTGCAACTCAGCCAAAATAGCTCCATCTTGAGCTAAGGACAGATAGGCATTGAGTGATCTTAAAGCTGTGATGGACTTTCTACTCAAGGCATCAGCAACTACATTTGCCTTCCCAGGATGATAATCTATCACACAATCATAGTCCTTCAGGAACTCAATCCATTGCCTCTGTCTGATGTTGAGCTCCTTCTGGGTTGGCAAGTATTTCAGACTTTTGTGGTCTGTGTAAATGTAGCAATTTTCACCATACAAGTAATGCCTCCATATCTTCAGTGCAAAGATAATTACTGCAAGCTCTAGATCATGGGTATCGTAGTTCTGTTTATGTGGCCTTAACTGCCTGGAAGCATAGGCGACCACTTTCCCCTCTTGCATCAAAACACACCCTAGCCCATTATGTGAGGCATCACTGTAGACAACAAAGTCTTTCCTCGACACTGGCTGTGTTAACACTGGTGCTTCTGTCAACATAGCCTTTAGCCTCTCAAAACTAGCTTGGCACTTATCGTTCCAGCCCAATTTCACATTCTTGTGCAACAACTTGGTCATTGGAGCAGCTATAAAAGAGAACCCCTTCACAAATCTTCTGTAATACCCAACTAGCCCCAAGAAACTTCTGACCTCAGTTGTATTTCTAGGAGGCTTCCATTCCATCACTACTTCTATCTTTTTGGGATCCACTCTAATCCCTTCAGTTGATGCTATGTGTCCAAGGAAAGAGATCGCACTCATCCAGAAGTCACACTTGGACAGCTTAGCATATAGCTTCTTTTCTCGCAGGGTTTGCAGAACAATCCTCAAATGTTCATCATATTCTTCCCTGGTCTTGGAATACACCAGAATATCATCAATAAAGACCACTACAAACCGATATAAGTATAAATGGAAGATACGATTCATAAGGTCCATAAATGCTGCTGGTGCATTTGTTAACCCAAACGGCATCACTAGAAATTCATAGTGTCCATACCGAGTTCTGAATGCAGTTTTTGACACATCTGCATCCTTTACCCTCAACTGATGATACCCTGATCTGAGATCAATTTTTGAAAATACACCGGCTCCTTTCAACTGATCAAACAGATCATCAATTCTGGGCAATGGACATTTATTCTTCACAGTTACTTTGTTCAACTGCCGGTAATCAATACACAATCTCAAAGTTCCATCCTTCTTTTTCACAAACAGCACCGGAGCTCCCCATGGTGACACACTGGGGCGTATGAACCCCTTATCAAGTAACTCTTGCAACTGAGTTTTCAACTCCCTCAATTCAGTGGGTGCCATCCTATAAGAAGCTATAGAAATGGGTGCTGTAGCTGGCATTACCTCAATAACAAACTCGACTTCCCTTTCTGGTGGTAAACCAGGCAACTCTTCAAGAAATACATCTGGGAAGTCTCTTATTGTGGGTATATCACACAGATTCGGCTTAGCCTGCCTAGTATCAACCACGTGTGCTAGGTAAGCTTCACAGCCTTTTCTCATCAATCTTCTCGCAACCGTGGCTGATATAACATTGAATAGGAAATCTGTCCTTTCACCCACAACAGAAATCTCATTACCCTCTGAAGTTTTCAAAGAAATCCTCTTCAATTTGCAATCAACTACTGCCTTATAACGTGACAACCAGTCCATACCCAAAATCACGTTAAACTCGTGGAAGGGCAACTCAATTAGGTCTGCCGAGAATTCATACCCCTGAATCCTCAACGGGCAACCTTTATACACTTTATTCACTACCACATTGTGGCCTAGTGGATTTGTGACCAGAATGTCTTGATCACACTCCTCTACTAGAACTCCCCTCTCTATGGGTAGTTTGATGCAAATGTAGGAATGAGTGGATCCTGGATCCACCAATGCATGCACAGAAGTGTTGTAGAGGGAAAACATACCCCTGATGACATCTGGGGCATCTTGCTCCTCCTGAGCTCTGATGGCATAGGCCCTGGCAGGTATTCTAGTGTCTGGCCTCTCAGCTGACTCGGATGCAGGCCTCAGTGATGGACCAGCTGCCTCAGGTTTACCGGGCTTCCTACCCCTTTGTGGTGCAGGAGCAGGTCTGTCAGTTTGTGTTGGAGCAACAGTAGTTGTAACACCCCTATGTTCGGTAGTGCGTTCTACTGTTCCAGTGACCAATGTTGTTCGGACAGCTAGAATGCCTAGAACTACACTTCGATATGAGTGAGGAGACATAAAATAATGAAATACAAGAAAAGAAAATACAAGAAAAACAAAGGAAAAATAATAGCAAAGAAATGTAACCAAGTTAAGCGAGCTGAGAACCCTAGCGATGGGTGACCGCACCGGAAAGTCACGGCGTGGACCATTGACTAGCCCTGGACTACGGGGAACCCTGGAAAATATTTTTAAGACTTAAATAGACATCAATTGAAGTATAAATATCATTAGAAATATCAAAGAAAAATTAATTAATTAGTACAAAGAAAAGTGAGAAATCGAAAAACGGACGAAACCTGGTGTTACCGAAAAATCGGGAATACAACCCGAATAGGGGCATTGTGGTCATTTGACATCCCGAGTTGTCTTTGACCTAAATGTCCATTAAAAATAAATAATATTAAACTTTGAAAATGTCATTAAATTTAAAATTGTGGTACATAATATAAATGATGAAAGAAATGAGATATAACTTGAATAATCAAACTTTAACATATAATATTAATTAAATAAACTTTAGTGGAGAGTTAGTGGGAGCTATTTACACTTAAGTGGACAGCCACATCATTCAGCACCTTCATCTTCTTCATTCACTCACCATTGCCGAATTCAAGAGCTTCCAAACCCTCCCATGGCCGCCTAAATGCATGGCACACTCCACCCATTTTCAAGCTGAATTTTTTTTACTTGTCTTAATTAAAATTGATCACCACATCGCAAGGAAGAGATTAATGGTAATTTGAAGAGGAATAATTGAGGTTTTATCAAGCTCCAAAAGAGGTAAATTCTTGTTTTCAATTCTTGCTTCACTAAAGTTGTAGTGGAGGTTATGGGAAGCTAGATTATGGAAGAAATTGTGGGATTTGATGAGTTATGGTGCTGTCCAATTTTTGGCAGTTTCATGTCCATGGGAGTATGATGTAATTTGTCATGTAAATGGTGATTTAAGGGGTTGATTAAGGTGTTTAAATTCATAAGAGTGTACTTGCGTGTAGGTGTTTGAATTGTGTAATTGAACAATTAAATTTTTACGAGTTTTTGGGAGAAATTGTGAGGGTTTGTAAACTGACCAATTTGGCAGCTTTGTGATGCATGGAAAATTGTTTAATTTCATGAAAATAGCTTGGTGAATTCTGGTACCAAGGATGGCAGAATGTGTATGTAAATGTTGTTGGGAATGATAAGTGGTAATTAAGTATGTTTATGTATGCAAATTGTTGAATTTGAACTTAGTAATTTTGAATTGTAATTGGGGTATTGAGGGTTTGTATATTCTGCTCAAATTGACCATAATGTGATGTGTTGAGTGGTTGTGGTTTGATACCAATTCAGAATTGTATTTGAGAAAAGGACTTATAACTAGGTGAATGTGCAATTGATAAGTGTTTAAGCAACATATTTAAGGGCAATATGTATTTGGGGCTATAACCCTATTTGTGTGATCCCAATTGGTATAAGGCCAATTGGAGGTAAAACTAGACTCAATATAGACCAAATTTCATGAAGGAAGCTTAGCAAAATTCTGCTTGCAAGGTAACTTGAAAAATGACCAAATCCGGATTAGTGCAATTGAGGCCTGAAAACTAACCATTTGGGCAGCAGTTAGTGTTTTGGCCATAACTCACTCAAAACAGGTCCAATTGACCTGAAAGTTTGACCTGAAAGTTAAGACCTATATCTACAAGTCTTATGAAGACACCAAAGCCCAGAAATGACCATAAGCAAGTCAAATAGCTTGCACAATTTCGGGTCCAAAAACTGGCCGAACCTAAAATGACCTAAAATGACCTGAAGTGACCAATTTTGATGCATTTTGACCAGCAATAGTAAAATGACCATAACTTGGCCTAGTAAACTTAGAATGACTTGAAATTTTGCCCCGCGTGCAATAAGACATAGATCTGCAAGTTTGTCGTTTTGATCGAAACCCGAAAACTGAGGGAACTAGGTCGTCTGGCTAGGTCAAACTAGTATCCCGGAATCCAGCAAATCACAATAAAACGCAATATACATGGAAATGAATTTGATAACATGTACCAACCCTAAAAGACTATTGAATGTGACATATTAGTAATATTAAAACCTAATTTACCTAGAACGCATCGAGGGTCAACATATTAGGTTGACTAAGCAAATAATAGAATTCAGTGAATTAATTATCAAGCATTATCGTTAGAGACAGTTTAAATGAGTACTGAAACACTTCAAATTGTGTTTCTCAGTTAGCAAAGACTCAAGGAAAGGGAAGAAAGCACTGAGTCAAGGCCAGGAGACAATTATCAGAGGTTTGTGCACAACAGTTATTTCTTTTGAATTTTTCAATTGAAAAAAATTATGACTATTTGTATATTATTGTTTTCAATTATGGAAATGTGTTTGAATGAATATTTATTGCTTGAAAAGCATTGTAAATGGTTTGAAACTGTGGAAAAATTGATTTAGTGTGATTTATGAAAATTTAAAGTTAATTATGAATTGTGTTGCCATCTTGTGAATGAAATTATGACTTTGGAAATTTATTGGATTTCTCACGAATCATTTGAATAAAATGTTTGGAATTGATTTTGTGTTCACACTTAGTATGACAGTATCACATTATTCCTCCTCCATTTATGGGGTTGAGATCGTTTATTTTCCTCCTCCATTTATGGGGTTGAGATCGTTTATTTTCCTCCCTATCTGGTTTACCAGTTGAGGTTGTAGATCGGATGAGTACTCATTATATAGCTAGCTTCCTCCCTCATGGATTTCGATTTGTGAGGTTGTAGATTGCTTTGTCATGGTGTACAGCGCAGCATTGACCAGAAATTTGTGTCATGGCTTAAGTTGTGTATGAATTGGCAACACTGTGTTCTTAAATTATTTGACTAAATTATGTTATTATGAGCTTTGATAAATTGTGAAATTGAGTTCAAATTCTTTATGACATTCATTGTCTTGAATTTAACTATGGTTTAAGTATCCACTATTTATATGACTTATGAATTGTGATTTAAAGTTGTATTTGGTTAATGTTGTGCCCCACTGAGACATTGTCTCAGTGATAGCTTTTCATTACTGTTGCAGGTAGACCGACGGACAGGGCAGCAGAGTAGGCTGCTAGTGCATTCAGCGAGAGATCATCGGGTGTATTGAGTATACCACATTTTGCATTTTGTACTGTAATGTATGTTCACTGTATGTATATATTGTTCTTGGTTTTGAGCAGTTGTAAATTAAAATTGTAAATTGAACTTGTAAAATAAATTATGAGCTATTTTGACTTGTAAAATTTGTACTATATTTCTTTTATCTCATCCTTTGAAAATATTGAAAAAAATTTATTGTGGATTTGAGTTGAGAAATATATTGTGTTGTTTAACTGTTAGAGTTGAGATTGAGAAAAACATTTGAAGTGCTTTTTTACAGGTTTTCTGAAGAACTGTTTTATTCAAAATACAGAGGGCACTCCGCCAAAATTTTTATAGAAATTACTAATAATTCAAATGTGTTAGCTCTTTCACTTAAGTTTAAAAAGTTTTTAACACCTATAAATAGTGCTCACCACTGTAAAAAGAAGTAAGAAAAGTTTTAAAATCCCTTGTAGTGTATTTAATAGGTTATCAGTAGAAGAAGTTGGTAATTCATTATGTATACTATGGGATCATGTTATGCCTTACAGAGGAGTAGGGTGTGACAGTAGTAGTCCTCTTTGGACAATTCTTGATCTGGTGTTCTGTCGATCCACACCATAAGCATGCACCGGTCACTCGCCAACATTCCCCTTTATGCCACTTCTGATAGTACTGACAAGCAGAAGATGCAGGGGCTGGTCCCCTAAACACCGTCCCTGGAGAGCTGCCCATTGATGGTGTGGACTGGCCTCTCCTAGGTGTGAACTATGGTGCAGGCCCCGAGACCGACTCGACTGTGGTGGTCCTGAACTCTGAGCAGGAGGACCCTTACTCTTCTTGCTGGGAGCAGAAAATGTACTGGACTGACCCGGACCCCTCTTCTGCTGTCTTTCCCTTCTATTTTGTTCATTAATTCGGACCCTTTCCACTTTTGATGCTGCATCAACCAGTTTAGAAAAATCCGTGATCTCTAGTGCTGTGATCATGACTTTGATGTTGTCATTGAGCCCTTCTTCAAACCGTCTGCACCTCTCTGCCTCTGTAGGGACTATCTCCCTCCCATATCTGCTCAGTCTGACAAACTCACGCTCATACTCGGCCACTGACAACTGTCTCTGTCTCAGACTGATAAATTCCCTTCTTCGCTCTTCTAAATACACTTTGCTAATATATTTCTTCCTGAACTCTGTGAGGAAGAATTCCTAGGTGATCCGTTCAGGTTGCACCTCACTGGTTACTGTGTCCCACCATTGATATGCATCATCCTGAAGTAGGGACACAGCACCCACCAGGTTCTGCTCGGGGGTGCAATTTAGCTATTTCAGCACTCTGATTCAACCATTTTCAATATATATATATATATATATATATATATATATATATATATATATATATATTTTTTTTTTTTTTTTCTTTTAAGTACACTCTATACAAATATCAACTATTTATATAAAATTTTACCAACATACTATCATTCCAGAGCTAACCTAATTGTTTTGCTCTATTTTTAAAGTGTAATAAATGAAAAGGTTTAATTTCAAATTATTTATTATTCATTTTTATTTTATAAAAAAATTACCACTAATTATTATATGATGGTTAAACGTTTATTAAATAAAAAGACATAAAAATGAACTCAAATTCGTTAAATAAATTGAAAACTGTTCCAACGTTTGAATATAAATATTAAGATTAATTAACTAAAAATAATAAGTGGCAAACAATATTTTACAAAGGATGGAAGTTTATTATGTGTTTGACCCGTATGAACAACATTTTGAAACTTAAGGGAGGGATAAAGAAGACAAACAAGAAGCACCGCATTCTTGTTTTTTATATTGATTAGTTGTTTATAACAAAATGATATCGCCCCTACGGAACGATTGACTCTATTGCCCTTATCCACCTCTTCTTCTCATGTCTCAAGTTTGCACATATAATAAGGATTACTTTGTTTTGCGTAAATTTTGCATGTCTCTACAACTCAATTCAACTCAACTCGACTAAGCTTTTATCCCAAAAATTTGGGGTCGGCTATATAGATTCGCTTTCTCCACTCTAAACGATTTTGGGTGTAATATAAAATTCTCTTTATTTTAATTTGTAATAGATTAATTAAAATAACATTAAGCTCTCTCTCTTTCCAAACTCTCCCTACTTCATGTCTTCATTACTTTCATCTTCATTTCTTCTCTCTCTTCCATGAAAACCTGCTCTCTTCTCTCCATATATCTTAGAGTAATTATCACATGCAGTTATTCAATTTTATGAGTGTTTATATAAAAGTTATTAAATTTTATTTTATTTTTTTGTAAAACTCACTAAACATTAATTTGATTTCATAAAAATCATTATAACTGAAAATTAACGATTTTTAAGTTAACTTGCTGACCTGTCAGCTATTTTACAAACAAAATTACTTAACAAGTGGCTGCTGGTAGATAAGAAATAGAGAAATGGGAGGAGTTTGACAGCAAGGGGAGCAGTTAGATATGTTTTATGCATCCTATTTTATTATTTTTTTAAGAAACTAATAAAATAAGAAAATTTTATTTATAAAATAGTTGATAAGTATCACACATTACCCCTCCGTAAGGTATAACATGATCTCGTAGTACACTTAATGAATTACCAAACTTCGCCTACTAATAACCCATTAAATATACTTCAAGGGATTTTAAACAAATCAAAGCATTTTGCTTAATTTTATTTTGCAAAAAATTTACATGGTAATGGCTATAATTTTAATAAATCTAAAATTTTTAACCTATTGAAAGCAACCTATAAATAATATCATGCACAATTTGAACTCAAATCAAGCTCAAATCCTTTATTTTCATTCATTCAATATTAAGAAAATAAAACTATATCATTTATAATTCAAAAGGTATTTAGTTACAACTTTACAATTTTCAAAGTACAAAAATATCATTACAATTCTTTTATACAACTGCTCAATAGTTCTTTATAATACACATAGTTAAATATTACATCATTACACAATGTACAAGGGTGTATCTAAAATATACCCGAAGTCAAATCAAAATGCTACCCCAAAGTCTCTCACTCTGCAACTTTCTCTTTTCCCCTACCTGCGACAACATACAAAAGCTATCATTGAGCGCTAAACTCAGTGGTACACAACTATAATTTAAAAACTCAATATAAAACATGCTTTATCAAATCATAACAAGGAAATTGAAATATTCAAACTTTCCATAATTCATAAAACCAATGTCAACATTTTAATTATACAAATCCTTTGTTTCAATAACATTTTATCATAACATTCACAAATCAAGGGTGTTGCCACAATCACACAGTTAGGGCCATGACACAAAATTTCTAATCAATGCCGTGTTGTACACCACGACAAAGCAATCTCACCCCAATAACCGTGGCTAAAGGGGGACACAAAGGCTAGCTAGCTATATGAGTATTCATCCAATCTCAATCTCAACCTCAACTGGTAAGCTAGAGAGGGACATAATCAATCTCACCCCACTAACCGTTATTAATGGGGGACACTATTATAATCAATCTCACCTTAAATAATGAGGGAAACAAATTAAATTGCCATGTCAATTGTGATTTCAACACAAATTCAATTAATTTCCATTCAAATAATCATATTTCCAAAATCAAATAGTCACATTTCATTCATCACAAATTCCCATACAAGGGTGGCAACACATCAAGTTTCTCAAAACACTTCTAAAAGCATTCAAATCGACTCACCCCCTTGCTACAAAAATTTCAAATAGCCAACATCCACCTTTCCATAATATAAATTCATTTCACAATTTAAAATCCCCAAAACAATGCAAATAATTCTTAATGCATAAGAAAAATCATACTTGAATCATGCAAAACTCATTCAATACATTTACAATGTTAAAACAAAAAGAAAGTCTAGTTGTGCACAAACCTTCTTTGAATTCCCTTTACTAGACTTAGGGGGTGTTTGGTTCACCTGTTGGGTGCAGCTGATAGCTGATAGATACCCAAACAGGTGAATTAGAGTATTTGATAAGTTTTAAAAAATAAAGCTGATAGCTAATGGGCAGCTGATATGGTACCTATCAGCTGCAGTTTGTATCAGCTCTATTTTTAGAGTTGTTTCTTATCAGCTGATAGCTGATTTGATTTTATTTTTTTATTTTGACCATATTATCCTTTTTTATTTAACTCAAAATTAATATTATTAATACTTTTATATTTTTCATTTATAATTTTAATATTTTAATTAACACATTTCAACTTTGTTAAAATTTCTTTTATTAATAACATAAAATATAAAATTATATCTAAAAACTTAAAATTAATTATAAGTTTTTTCTTTATCAGCAATAATAATTACTTTATTATTTTATCTATATTTTTAAAATTATTTAATTATTTTTTTTTAAAAATTAATTATTTTCTTATTTCAATAATAAAATAAATAATATAATATAATAGATTAATAATTATATTTTTATTTTAATAATATAATAAATGATATAATATATTAATTTGATAATTGTATATTTAATTTAATAATAAAATAAATAATATAATATAATAAATTTATAATTTTATATTTATTTCAATAATAAAATAAATTATATAATAAATGCCTTTATTGGTCATTTCACATATCAACAGCAACAACTAAATATAGTTTTACCAAACACTTAACATAAATCAGCTATTATCAATTACCAGCTATCAGCTATCAATTAACAGTAACAGCTATCAGCTAATAATTATCAGCTCTATTCAATAGTTAAACCAAACAGACCCTTAGTCCTTTCCTTTCTTAGGAGGCTCCTTTTCCACTGAAATTACACAATTGTAAAGTGTTAATACTCATTCTAACCTTCACTAATAGCTAATCAAATAAATTCCTAAGTTGTCATGCAACTTAATAATTTATGGGTTCAGGGCAGTTCTAGACCCCGACTTTAGAACTAACTTCTAACCTAGTTTCAGTCACAATTTGGCAAGGTGATCTTCATGAAAGTTTTTCCTCTATCTCTTAGTTTTATTTTCGTTTTTTAATAATTCAATTTGGAGTTCAGGATCTCAAGTTATGGCCAAATTACTAGATACTATTCTGAGTGCCTTACCCTATAACTCTATGTTTTCCAGATTTTTACCTTAATTTTGCATTCCATTTCCAAGCATCTTATGTTCTAAATTTGGACCAGTCCCTGAAACAATGTTTTAGATCTTTATCTTAGGTTTCCAAATCATTTTGAATCATCTAAATTGGAGTTTTGTAGAGAAAGTTATGGCCTAATAACCATTCAAAGGTCACAGGGCAAATTGACTACACTGCAAGAATTCCAAATTCGGCATTCCTGACTTACCTTAACATTTCCCCTACTTTGCCCTAAGAACTGGGTTTAGGTCAAAAGATGAAAGTTGTAGTTCTATGTCTTATGAGTATTTTGGCTTTAGAACCACCTAATTTGCATTTATATAGCTCCAGTTATAGCCATTTTTCAAAACTGGTCAGATGCCTAATTCCTCACATTTTCCAGGTTTAGTCCAGAATTAGGGCAGATTTACAGAACTAATTTTGTCTAGCAATTTGATCAAGTTAGGGTCATAATTTGGTTTCATGGTCTTCATAAGAACTGTTTCCATATGTCTCAGGATTCCATAGATTTAAGAAACACCTAATTTGGAGTTTCCTAGAGTGAGTTATGCCTAATAGAATAAGTACTGTTCATATGGTCATTTTCTCCAGTCTAGAATTGGTAACCCGGATTCAAGCTCTAATTAAGGTTCCCTATGGTCATTTTCTAGGAAAACTCTCTGCATAAAAATTTTAGCATTATGTTTTAGGTTTCATTTCTAATTGGTTTCACACCAATTGGAGTTGTGTAGCTCAACTTATGAGCCTCTAAACACACTGTACTCAAGTGTCTAGATTCTAGCACATTCACTACACTCCTATCTCATTAATTCCTTTCACTAACCAACATCCATTCACATTCAATACACCTCAATTGACCATAATTTAACAACGATAACCCTAATTGATAATCATACCACAAAAGCCCTAATTCTCCAAAACCCTAATTACACATCTTCCCTAATTCATACAAGCTCATGCAATTTCAACACACCAATCATGTTTACACTTCCATACAAGCTTGAATTCAAGTTTAATTCAATCTAACACATCAAACCCTACCATTCCCCCAAGCTGGCTGAAATTTATGCCTCAATTTTCATGCATGATTTCTTTCATTTTCCATGCAATTTCCACTCACTTTTGACTAAATTTCAAGAAATATGCAATTAACTAAGCTTGAATGTTACTTACCTCAAATGGTGATTTCCAATCTTCTATTTTCTTCAATTCACTTGATTTTTCTTTCTCTATCATACCTTACCCCTCTGTAAGGCATAACATGATCCCGTAGTATACCTAATGAATTATCAAACTTCATATACTGATAACCCATTAAATACACTACAAGGGATTTTAAACCTTTTCTTATTTCTTTTTACAGTGGTGAGCACTTTTGACAGGTGTTAAAATTTTTTTAACTGAAGTGACACCAAATAATACATATGAAGTATCAGTAATTTCTGTAAAAATTTTGACAGAGTGCTGTCTGTATTTTGAATAAAATAGTTCCTCAAAAACCTATAAAAAACACTTCCAACAGATTTGTTCAATCCCAAACTCCAATAATAGTTCAACACAAATAAATTTCTCAACATTTGTCAACTCAATTCAACATCAATTTTTAGTATTTCCAAAAGCTGAGATAAGAGAAATATATTACAACATTTTTTTTACAGGCCAAAATAATTTATAACTTTAGTTTACAATTGCTCAATACCAAGTACAATATATACATACAGTGCACATACATTACAACAAAAATTACAAAAGGTGGTATACTCAATATACCCGGCAGAATCCCAAAAGTGTAGCACAAGCACCTACTTACTCACGCTTCTGTCTGTCTACTCACACAAGAATGAAAAAGCTATCGTTGAACAAATGTCTCAATGGTGCACAACATTAAGAAAATGCAGTTTAAAATCATAAACCATAAATCATATAAACTGTGGATACTTAAAATCATAGTTAAATTCAAAAGACAAAGAATGTCATAAAGAATTAAACTTCATTTCACAATGTCTCAAAAAATATCAATAAATCACACACACAACTTAATCATGATTCTAAAGTCCAATTCATCCTAAAAGCCAATGGCTAATGAGGAATAACATAGCTAGCTAGCAATTATGTGAGTACTCATCCTATTCGTCCTCAACTGGCACACACCTCAACACTTCAGCCAGAGAGGGAATTCAAAGCCAATTTGTCCCACTAGACAAGCTAGCGAGGAATTCAATCAATATACATGATAGTTGTGGTTTCAAACCATTTGCAATATTTTTCAAGCAATAAGTATCCATCAAATATCATTCAAACAAATTTTCCACAATTTAAGCAATAACATACAAATTGTCATAATTTATTTCAATTGAAAATTCAAAAGAAATAACTGTTGTGTACAAACCTCTGATGAATAGCCTCTTGGCGTTGACTCAATGTTTCTTTCTACTTCCCTGAGTCTTTGCTAACTGTACACACAATTTAAAGTGTTTCAGTACTTATTTAAATTATTTCTAAAAGTAATATTCAATAATTAAATTTATTTAATACTATTGCTTTCATTAGTCAACCTATAATGTTGACCTCTGATGCACTCTAGGTGAATTAATTTTAATGTTACCAATATGTCATATTTTATAGTCCTTTAGTATTGGTATATGTTACCAATTTTCATTTCCAAGTGTATTGTATTTTATTGCAATTTATCGGATTTTAATATGCTGTTTTGACCTAGCCGGATGACCTAGTTCCCTCAGTTTTCGGGTTTTAGTTAGAATTACAAACTTGTAGGTCTATGTCTTAGTGAACTTTTTCCACAAATTTTAGGTCATTTGGAGTTTACTAGACCAAGTTATGGTCATTTTACTATTGCTGGACAGATTGCACTAAAATGGCAAACTTAGGTCATTTCCGATTCTAGCAGTTTTTATACCCAAATTTGTGCAAGCATTTTGACTTACTTATGGTCATTTCTGAGTTTTGTGATCTCTACAAAAGATGTAGCCCTATGTCTAAGCTTTCCAACCATATAAATTTCAGGTCATTTGGACCTGTTTTGAGTGAGTTATGGCCAAAATACTATCTGCTGTTCAAATGGTCAGTTTTCAATCCGGATTTGGTCAATTCTCATGTCACTTTCTGGACAGAATTTAGGAAGGCTTTCTTCATGAAAGTTGGCACATTTTGTGCCTATTTTCACCTCTAATTGGCCTCATACCAATTGGAGTCACACACTTAGGGTTATAGGCTCATTTGCATACTACCCTTAAATGTCTCTCAAACACCAATCCAATATACACATTAACCTTGTTATAAGTCTATTTCTTTACCAAATTCTGAATTGGTACTAACCATAACCACTCAACACATCATATTTAGGTCAACTTGGGCAGAATATAACAACTCACACACATCAATTACAATTCAAAATTTCAAAGTCCAATTTCAACATCTTACACATGAAATTACTTAGCTAATACATATACTTCAATTAGCAATATACTATACACTTTTACTAATCCAATCAATACCATAATTTACCAATTAATTTCATGCAATTATCCACCTTCTAAGCTCATCAAGGCTGCCAGAATTTATAACTTGTTCAAAGTTTTCCACAATTGCTCAAACCCTACCTCAAAACATCAACATTAAACATACACATGAAGTAATCTTTCTAATTCTTGTAATACCTTCATTAACACCACAAAACATCTTTTTTACACATGAATAAATAATATCTAAGTTCTTCCATGGCTGTCGAATTTGAGTTCACCAAATACTCAATTAATTCTTCAAATTCCTCAATAAATTAACTCACCATAACATCAATTCAAAGTTTAATGAAGCAAGGGAGGAAAAATTAGCACTAACCTTATTTTGAACTTTATAAAATTTCACCCAAACTTCTTCTTTTTGCTTCCTATGTGTTACCCATGATGTGTAGACTAAGTTTAATGAAGAGAATTCATGAATTTAGCTTAAAAATGGAGGAGATCTCAAGCTTGCATAGGCGGCTTCCATGGAGAGAAATTGGGACACCATTTTCAGCCATAAGAGATGCTTGGTGACAATGATGATGTAACACCCCTAAGTTCGGTAGTGCGTTCTACTGTTCCGGTGACCAGTGTTGTCCGGACAGCTAGGATGCCTAGAACTACACTTCGATATGACTGAGGAGATGTAAAATAATGAAATACAAGAAAAGAAAATATAAGAAAAACAAAGGAAAAGTAATAGCAAAGGAATGTAACCAAGTTAAGCGAGCCAAGAACCCTAGCGATAGGTTACAACACCGGGAAGTCACGGCGTGAACTGTTGACTAGCCCTGGACCACGGGGAACCCTGAAAAATATTTTTAGGACTTAAATAAATGTCTATTGAAGTATAAATACTATTAGAAATATGAAAGACAAATTAATTAATTAGTACAAAGAAAAGTGAGAAATCGAAAAATGGACAAAACCCGGTGTTACCGATGAATCGGGAATGCAACCCGAACAGGGACATTGTGGTCATTTGACACCCCAAGTTGTCTTTTAACCTAAATGTCCATTAAAAATACATGATATTACACTTGGAAAATGTCATGAAAAATTAAATTGGTGGTACCTAATGTAAATAGCTAAAGTTAGGAGCTTAATGTGGGAATAAGGAAAGTTAAGATTAAACTAATAATAAATTTTAACATAGTGCTCCACTAACTCACCTAAGTGGACCACTATCTCCTCATTTGGGCAGATTGCATCTTCTTCCTCACCTTGCCAAAGAACCAACCGTGAGCCTCCACTGAAGAAACTCCATGGCCAAAGCTTGACCAAGCCATGCAACCATGATTTAGCCATATTTTTCACTAGTTTCCTTCACAAAAACTGTTCTACACCACTTGGGCAGTAGGTAGGCAGCAAGAAGATCAAGTTTTGGAGAGATTTTGAAGAGTTTCCAAAGTGGTAAGTTTGTGTTTTTGGGTTATTGCTTCATTAAAGTTAGTAGGAATGTTATGGGTACTTGAATTATGGAGAGATTTTTGAGGTTTGATGTTTAAAGGGAGAGGTGTATTTTTGGTAGCCATGGAAACTCCTTGAGCATAGTTTATTCTTGCTTGTAAATGGTAGATTAAATGTTTATGTGTGTAGGAATTTATTTGGGTGATGTATATTAAGTATATGTAAATGTGTACTTGAATTTGGAAACTTGGAAATTAATGGAGTGTGATGTATGAATCGGCAGCTTGATTTGGTGAACCATAAAAAGGTTATTTCATGTTTGGTTTATGGAATATTAATGTTGAATTGTGGTAGTTGTTATGGCAGCTTGGGTATATGTATGATGGTGTGAAGTTGGACATGTAAATGAGCTAGGTTAGGTGATTGAAATGTTGTAATTTGAGCTTGAAAAATTCTGTACTATATGGTGCATATTGAGTGTGATTGTTAGCTGCCAAAATGACCAACAATATGTTGTGAATTGTGTTTAGGTTATGGTACAAACCAGAATTAGCATGAATGTTTAGTTTGATAAGTGTTAAAAGTGACCTTGATGAGTAATGAATGAAATGCAATAGGGCAGTTTATGTTTTGGGCCTAGAACCTTAAGTGTGTAGCTCTAATTGGTATGAGACCAATTGGAGGTGAAACTAGGCACAAAATGTGCCAACTTTCATGAAGGAAGCTTGCCAAAATTCTGCTTGTAAGGTAACTTGAAAAATGACCAAATCCGGATTAGTGCAATCAAGGCCTGAAAATTGACCATTTGGGCAGCAGTTAGTGTTTAGGCCATAACTCACTCAAAATAGGTCCAATTGACCTGAAATTTTGACCATGAATAGATAAGACCTACATCTACAAGTCTTATGAATACACCAAAGACCATAAATGACCATAAGCAAGTCAAACAGCTTGCACAATTTCGGGTCCAAAAACTGGCCGAACCTAAATTGACCTAAAATGACCTAAAGTGACCAATTTTGATGCATTTTGACCAGCAATAGTAAAATGACCATAACTTGGTCTAGTAAACTCAGAATGACCTAAAATTTTACTCCGCGTGCAATAAGACATAGATCTACAAGTTTGTAGTTTTGAACAAAACCCGAAAATCGAGGGAACTAGGTCATTCGACTAGGTCAAACTAGTATCCTAGAATCCAGTAAATTGCAATAAAATGCAAAATACATGGAAATGAATTTGGTAACATGTACCAACCCTAAAAGACTATTGAATGTAACATATTGGTAACATTAAAACCTAATTTACCTAGAATGCATCGAGGGTCGACATATTAGGTTGACTAAGCAAATAATAGAATTCAGTGAATTAATTATCAAGCATTATCGTTAGAGACAGTTTAAATGAGTACTGAAACACTTCAAATTGTGTTCTCAGTTAGCAAAGACTCAGGGAAAGGGAAGGAAACACTGAGTCAAGGTCAGGAGACAGTTATCAGAGGTTTGTGCACAACAATTATTTCTTTTGAATTTTTCAATTGAAATAAATTATGACTATTTATATACTATTGTTTTCAATTATGGAAATGTGTTTGAATGGATACTTATTGCTTGAAAAGCATTGTAAATAGTTTGAAACTGTGGAAAAACTTATTTAGTGTGATTTATGAAAATTTGAAGTTAATTATGAATTGTGTTGCCATCTTGTAAATGAAATTATGACTTTGGAAATTTATTGGATTTCTCACGAATCATTTGAACAAAATGTTTGGAATTGATTTTGTGTTCACACTTAGCATAATAGTATCACATTATTCCTCCTCTAATTATGGGGTTGAGATCGTTTATTTTCCTCCCTCTCTAGTTTACCAGTTGAGGTTGTAGATCGGATGATTACTCATTAGCTAGCTAGCCACCTCCCTCATTGATTTCGATTAGTGGGGTTGTAGATTGCGTTGTCGTGGTGTACAACACGGCATTGATCGGAAATTTGGTGTCATGGCTTAGGTTGTGTATGAATTGGCAACACTGTGTTCTTAAATTATTTGACTAAATTGTGTTATTATGAGCTTTGATAATTTGTGAAATAGAGTTCAAATTCTTTATGACATTCATTGTCTTGAATTTAACTATGGTTTAAGTATCTACTATTTATGTGACTTATGAATTGTGATTTAAAGTTGAAAAATTATTGTGGATTTGAGTTGAAAAACATATTGTGTTTAATTATGTTGGAGTTTGAGATTGAGAAATATATTTGAAGTGCTTTTTATAGGTTTTTGAAGAACTGTTTTATTTAAAATACAAAGGGCACTCTGCCAAAACTTTTACAAAAATTACCAATAATTCAAATGTATTAGTTGTTTCACTTCAGTTCAAAAAATTTTTTAACACCTGTAAATAGTGCTGACCACTGTAAAAAGAAGTAAGAAAAGTTTTAAAATCCCTTGTAGTGTATTTAATGGGTTATCAGTAGATGAAGTTGGTAATTCATTAGGTATACTACGGGATCATGTTATGCCTTACAGAGGGGTAGGGCGTGACATGTTTTAGTGGTATTAGAGCTAGTTTTTTAAATTCTGTTTTCACCTGTTACTTGAATATTCTTTCTTCATAGTACAACTGCTCAATATCATTGTTTGATACATATAGTACATTACATTATAAATATGCACTAACAGGAGGAAATCTCCTTGTGTTATTTATTCAGGAGGTCTAAGATCCTCACATTGGCTATGGAAGAGGGTGATCGTTCAGTTGATCAATCTATAGAGGCTGAGGTGCAAGGGGATGCTCCAGCCCTACACAACGTTAGTGGTTCAGCAGCACTAGCCCCCGCAATACCGTAGTTTCCTACTCAGTTCGCTCAGCAGATGGCTGCAATGTTCCAACAAATGGCTGGTAATGTGCCTACTCAAGTCCCAATACAGACACTAGTGGTACAACCACAGTCTTCTGCTAGACAGTATGACAAATTGATGAAATATGGGGCTACAGAGTTCAAGGGGATAGTAGATCCTCTAGAGGCAGAACAGTGGTTAGAGAGGATGGATAGGGTATTCAAGAAACCGTGACCGCATGCAGGAGGAGCTCAGATTTGAATACTCAGATCTCCGCACAGTGGGATGCTTATGATCGTGGAAAATCATTCCCACACCGTAGAATCTGCTAACATGGAATGACTTTCTCAGGAATTGCACAAAAATATGTCCCTGATGCTTATGTAGACCAGAAGCTACAAGAGTTCCTAAGTCTGAAATAGGGGAGTAGATCAGTGGCTGAATATGAAAGGGAATTTTCCCGCCTGAGCCATTATGCAGTAAGTCTACTTTCTACTAGCAGGGAGAGATGCAAGAGGTTTGAAACCGGCTTGAAGCCCAGTATCAGATTACAAGTAGTCAGATTCAAACACACTAACTTCTCTGAACTTATTTCTCAAGCCTTAGAGTTAGAAAGAATTGAATATGAAGCAGCTCCTGAGAAAAAGAAATCAGAGAAGACAGAGAAAGAGGGAAAATCAGTAGAACAGAGTTCCAGTGGTCCTACTAGAAAGAGGAAGAATCATGGGGGACACAATAGAGGTGGCAAGAAGTCTGGTAGGGGAAGATATTATTAGTAGTATGCCCTAGAGCATATCATTTAGTATGTATCTTGTACATATTTTTATTAATAAAAGGCATTTCTACTTTTCCGTTTACATAATATATTTATGTGTAATAGAAAAGGTCCATTGATATTTTGTTAGAAATATTATTCTTAAGTTGTTAAGAATATGAGTGACAATATTTCTAGCACGAAGTATCATAAATAGGTTCACAATCGAGGATACTTCATAATAAGGACATGACTTATCCAGAAAGATTGTATTCATGTTTGTTCCCAAGTTATTTATATGAGATATAAATAAGATAGAATGGTGAGTCTCATGCCATATAACAAACATGATAGGCACTTATAAATGATAAGTAGATCGAACCAGTGACACTTATGACAAGCACATGGAGTTTACTCTTGTCAATGTTTTGTCATAAATCATATCAGTGCATATAATCTTTAAACCTGAGATAGCACAGTTATCTTGTATATAGGTAGTTTGAGTTTGATACTGCTTTCATACTTGTACTGTGTATGGGTATATGGGCATGTGTTGGCTCCTACTAGTTATATATGGAGGTAGGTGTTGATCAAGATGGAATCTGTTCCTCTAAGTAAATAGAGATAAAATCCTATGTTTATTTAATTGTCCTTGATGTTTCAAGTTCCTGGCCAGGACAGATAGATTTATTCAGAAAAGAGTTTCTGATGAGAAAATCCTTTTAATCAAGAACTGGAATTAAAAGAGAACATAATATTCATAGCAAATGGAGTTTGACATAAACCATGACTCCAGCTTGAGTTGGGATTTTGTAACAGAGAGATTCTAGTGCATGGTAACATATGATTATAGGTTCATTTAAGGTAAACCTTATTACTAATTGGGTGGCCATGGCATGCTATGCTAGGTGTTAACCATGGTCTATGAGGTTCATTAAATGATTTAGAGAAATCATTTATGGTAAGAAAGAGTTTTGATGATATTAAGAGTTGATATCATGTCTCATTGCCAATTAGTGATGAGCCTAGTAAGTCACACACATACACAAGTTATCACCTAATTAAATATGATTTAATTAATTAATTAAATAGTTTAATTGATTAATTAAATAGGTTTAGTTTGCAATTAGATTGCAAAGTCCCTAGCATGACTTGAAACCAAATCTAGATTATTGGATGTATAATATAAGTTAAATTTATATTTAAAGTATTTAAATATGAATTTAATTAATGAGAAATTAATTAATAGAGATTAATTAATTAATTTATATTTGATATAAATTAATTAGAAGAAGAAAATAATTATTTTGGGTTAAGAACTCAAAATTAAGACACAGGAGCATTTTGGTCATTTAGCAGTGTGACACGTGGCACCATGAGATGGTGACACATGGCATAACACATAAGCTTGCCAAATGTTTTTTAATCATGTAAGATGATTAAAATCAAGATTAAATATAGGTTTGACACTTGGCACAATGTGATTGGTCACTTAAAGCTAGAGCTAATCAAAGGGTGACATGTGGCAAGGGTTTAATGTGTTAACCTAGCTATTTAAGTGTTGTTATGAGAAAATAAAATACAAGCAGCAGCCACACTCCTTTGTCACACCATTTTGCAGCCCTCTCTCTATTCTTCTTCATCTCTCATCAATTCAAAGAGATTAGCCATCAATCTCTTGAATTAAGAACGCTAGAAATTGTTTCTAGTGTCCTGTTTACATATCTAATCTCTTAAAAGGCAGAACTTGAATTTCTAATTAATAGAAAAAGCTTTAGAAGCTGTTCAAGGGCTGCCATAGGTGTTCTTGGTGTGGACAAGCTAGAGGGACAATATCTGGTGTCCTGAAGACGAATCTCAAAGGCGCAGACACGCTGCAGTACATCAAGAGGTTAGTGTAATCGTTCTTGATTTAATCTAGGGTTCTAAAATTAATCTGACTAATTTTAAAATCTTAAATGGAAAATACAGATCCAAAAACATATTAAAAGAGTTTTAATATGTTGTTTATCATTGAAATCAAATAGATAAAAATAAATCTTGCATGATGCATGTGACCCTAGGTGAAAATTTTTGAATTCAATGGTATAAACTTATGTTTTTCATGCTTCCGTTCCTTCAATTGGTATCAGAGCCACTATATTTGCCATTTAGATTGTTTATTATATGATTTAGTTGTGTGATTTGATCATGAGATGATTGATCCATTGCTGGTTGGATCAAGAGGTGTGGCGGCATGCTTGATGAACTCCAACATGGTGCGCATGGCTTTGGAAGATCATGGTGCGCATGGTTGTTATTAAATTCTGCAATTGTTGCATGATGAAAGGTTCATCATATGACTAATTAAAATGTTTAATTAGGATTTTTAATCACACAATTAAATTATGATTCAAATTAGAATTTTAAAAATTGTTTGAATGTGATTCAAATCTGAATTTTAAAAGTTATTTGAATCATATTTAAATCTGATTTTTTAAAATTGATTGAATAAAATTCAGATCTGATTTTTTAAAAAATGTTTGAATGTGATTCAAATCTGATTTTTTAAAAAATGTTTGAATGTGATTCAAATCTGAATTTTTGAAGTTGTTTGAATGTGATTCAAATTTGAATTTTTAAATTTGTTTGAATGAGATTCAAATCTGACTTTTTAAATTTATTTGAATCATATTCAAATCTGGATTTTTAAGTTGAATATGAGATATTCAATTTAATTTAAGTATGTATGTTTTATTTAATTGTTAAATAGTGATATGCATGATGGATGATCATGGACTATAAAAGACCAATGTGATTGGATTTATTTCTTTTATGTTTCTTTGGGATTATAAATTAATTAATTTATTTTAATTTATTTTGGGCATGTATTATTAAGTTTGTAATAATTTTTGGATTGTAATTTCATTTATTTAAGTTCTTGTAAATTCGCCTTGGTATGCCAAGGATTACTATGTAATATTGGATTGCAAGAAGTTCAAGGAGGTCAAGAGCATTGGTGGGACGGTGGGAGGAATTCAAGATCAAGTGTTGATTATGTACTCCTTCAGCAACTCTTGTAAAATGAATGAATGAAATGCACCTAGGAATGCCCCGATTCAATTCTTGGTGGCTCGATTGAATCCCTTAGAAAGTCCATGATCATACCATATTTACTGCTTATCCATGAATGCATGAGATGTATAGGAATGTATGCAATTATATGGTATATGCATGCTAAATGGATAATGTGCAAAGTGAGACCTTAATAGTAATTAGAATGACCATAAAATCTTCCAAACAAATGATTAAGTTGGAAATGTTATAATTAAAGTAATTATAACATAGGCTCTCCATTGGGGCAATTATTTTAAGAAATTTTAAATAGTTGCATGAAATGCAATTAATTTAAGAGATTTTCTTAAGAATAATTGTTAAGCATGAGATGTTGTAAATATGTAAATGGTTTGGTGGCCAATATTGGATGTACCTGAGGACATTAAAATTATTTGCATAATTACTGGCTCAATGGGATCAACTTAACTAATGCAAGATAAGTCAATAATGGATGTACCTGAGATTTTGAGCATTAGGGGCTAGGTAAAGGATTGAACCTCACATGAGATGTGATGGGCAAGGAGTTGCTCACTTATAGTTTATTGTAATTCCAATAATGGATGTACCTGAGGATGATCAATAGAATTATAAGAATTCAATCACCCACTAGAAATCCATCCAACTAGGATTTCCGTTTCCTACTTTGGAAGTGTAGGATTCACTAAGTTAGTGGGAGGACCAATTTGATTAAAAGACCATAATCATTTTGGTTAATTACATGATACATTTACTAATTAATCTGGTTATTTTCTGCAGTTAATTTTCTGATAAAAATGAGCACAAAACAACCACCACCATCCAATATCCTTGCAAGCATACTTGATCACAATAGGTTGACAGGACCTAATCTGTCTGATTGGCTAAGAAATTTGAAACTTGTCCTGAACCTTGAACATAATGGATATGTTCTAGATTCAAATGTTCCTGGTCCCTTACCTCCAGAGGCCACACAAGAGGAACATGAAACTTTGGACAAGTGGAAGGAGCATGATATGAGAGCTAAGTGTTACATGCTTGCTTCCATGAGTAATGAGTTCTGAAGCAACATGAGAACATGCAGAGTGCAGTGAGATCCTCCTTCACCTACAAGAGTTGTATGGTGAGCACAGCAGGAATGCTAGGTATGAGATATCTAGACGGCTATTCCGTATGAGGATGTCCGAGGGATGAGAATGTTGGGGATCATGTCCACAAGATGATTCGGTGATTGAGCGGTTGGAACATGTTGACTTCAACATGGATTTCCAACTCTGACGGATTTGATCCTTGATCCCTTCTGAGTCTTTTGGGAATTTTGTGACAAATTTCCATATGACTAAACAGAATGCACCTTAGGTAGTTTACTCAACATGCTGGTTATTGCCCAAAAGAATATGCTGTGCAATAAAGGAAAAGAGGTAGCTTTAGTTGCATCTTCTTCTGTGGAAAGTCCAACAAGAAGAAGGGCAATAGGAAAAAGAAACCTCAGTTCTGGTCCTTCCAAGAAAATAGCTAAGCAGAAAGGAAGACTAAAGTGATGGAGGCAAAGGAAAGTGTTTCCACTTGCCAAAAGGATGGGCCTTTGGAAAGGAACGCCTGCAGTATCTTGCTTCTCTGAAGGACAAGAAGGATACACCTTCTAAGGTATGTCCATATCTTGTTATTTAGATTCGATGATACTCATAGTTCATCTACAGACTTGGGTTTTAGATATCGTGTGCTTCTCACATTTCTAATGATATGCAGGAACTAGCAAGCAGTAGCAGCTTGTATCTCAAGATATTAGAGTCCGGATTGGCAATGGCTCAACTGTTGAAGCTTTAGCCATAGGATCTAAAACTTTTTACATGTTTGGACATGTTTTGTGTTTGGATAATATTTATATGTACCTGATGCTTTTAAGAACATCATTTCTATATCTAGTTTGACTAGAAATGGCTATGAATTTCAGTTCACTGATGATGTTTGCAATATTTATTTTGGAAATAAATATGTTGGTTCGGGTTATATGAATGATGGTCTTTATTATTTAGATAATAATGACAAACACAAATTGAATGCAAGTGATCTAAAAGAAGGCAATGCCATGGTGAAAACCAACTCAAGTTCAAAATATATTTGGCACTTAAGGTTATGTCATGTTGCAGAAGATAGGATTGCAAAATTGGAGAAAATGGAGATTCTATCCTCATTGGGCTCTGAGCCTACTCCAACTTGTGAATCTTGCCTTCAGGGTAAAATGACTAGATCACCCTTTGTTGGACAAGGGCTAAGAGTTGAAAATATTTTGGAGCTAATACATAGTGATGTATGTGGTCCATTTAAAGAAATGGCTAGAGGGGATTTTCATTATTTTATTACCTTTACTGATGATAAATCAAGGTTTGAGTATTTGTATTTGATGAAATATAGACATGAATCTTTTGAAAAGTTCAAAGAATTTAAATCTGAAGTAGAAAATCAAATAGGAAAGAATATTAAAGCTCTTCGATCAGATCGTGGAGGTGAATATTTGAGTACTGAATTTGATGAATACTTGAGAGAGCATGGCATTGTTTCTCAGCTGACTCCTCCAGGAACGCCACAGCTGAATGGTGTATCTAAAAGGAGAAATCGTACCCTATTGGATATGGTACGTAGTATGATAAGCTATACTGATATGCCAATCTTCTTTTGGGGATTTGCATTAGAATCAGCTTTGTATATTCTGAATAGGATTCCATCAAAATCAATTTCTTCCACACCTTATGAGATATGGCATGGAAGAAAACCAAGTCTTAAGCATGTTAAGATTTGGGGTTGTCCAGCTTATATAAAAAAGCTGAACACTGATAAATTGGAGACCAGATCAGAAAAAGGTCGATTTGTTGGATATCCAAAAGATAGTTTTGGATATTATTTTTATTTGCCTACTTCACAAAAGGTTGTGATAAGTAGAGATGCCACATTTCTTGAACAACAGTTTGTTCAAGAAGGAGGTAAAGGAAGGCAAATAGAGTTAGAATTGGAGAATTCTGACTAACCAACAGATCAGATGGATATAGATCCATCTAGTCAACCAATACCCGTTGATGAAACATCTACAGCTGTTCCTCGTAGAACAACCAGGGTATCTCACCCACCAGTGAGATATGGTTTTCTTCATGAAGAAGAACAAGAGTTGTCTACTCATGAAGAAGTAGATCATGGAGATGATCCACTTACCTATGAAGAAGCTATATCAAATATAGACTCTTCAAAATGGATTGAAGCTATGAAATCCGAGATTGGTTCCATGTATAAGAATCAAGTTTGAGATCTTGTTGACCCACTTGAAGGTATTATACCTATAGGGAACAAATGGGTTTTCAAGAAGAAAATTGGTTCTGATGGAAAGGTAGAGACCTATAAGGCAAGGCTAGTAGCGAAAGGGTTTCGCCAAAGGCAAGGAATCGACTATGAGGAGACTTTCTCGCCTGTTGCCATGCTTAAATCAATTAGGATTTTATTAGCAATAGCTGCATACTATGATTATGAGATTTGGCAGATGGAAGTCAAAACAGCTTTTCTCAATGGATACATTGAAGAAAACATTTTCATGGAACAACCTAGGGGATTTGAATCCCAAGATGGTTCCAAAGTATGCAAGCTAAAGCGATCCATTTATGAGTTGAAACAAGCTTCGAGGAGTTGGAACATCCGTTTTGATGAAGCCATTAAATCCTTTGGTTTTATCAAAAATGAGGATGAGCCATGTGTATATAAGAAGGTTAGTGACAGTGCTATCACTTTCCTTGTCTTATATGTGGATGACATACTGTTGATGGGTAATGACACAAGTATGTTGACGACTATAAAGGTATGGTTGTCAAATACATTCTCCATGAAAGACTTAGGGGAGGCAACCTATATTCTTGGGATTCGCATCTATAGAGATAGAGCGAAAAGAATAATTGATTTATCCCAAAGTCTATACTTGGAAAAGGTGTTAAAGAGGTTTAACATACTTGATTCCAAGAGAGGATTGTTACCAGTGAGACATGGTATCCATCTTTCTAAAGAGATGTCTCCAAAGACACTTGAAGAAAGAGATAAGATGGCCAGAATTCCATATGCTTCGGCTATTGGAAGTTTAATGTATGCAATGTTGTGTACTAGGCCGAATATCGCATATGCTGTTAGTTTGACTAGCAGGTATCAATCCAATCCAGGTTTGGAACACTGGATAGCTGTCAAGAATATTCTTAAGTACTTAAGAAGAACTAAGGATTTATTCTTGATTTATGGAGGTGGAGACTTGCAATTGGATGGTTATACTGATTCTGATTTCCAATCAGATATCGATGATAGAAAGTCTACCTCTGGATATGTGTTCATTTGTAATGGAGGTGCAATCAGTTGGAAGAGTCCCAAACAGAGCACGACTACAGATTCCACTACAGAGGCTGAGTGTATTGCTGCATCAGATGCTGCAAAGGAAGCTGTTTGGATAAAGAAGTTCGTGACAGAACTTACAGTAGTTCCATCCATTGAGTCAGCAGTTCCACTACACTGTGAAAATAATGGAGCAGTCATACAGGCTAAGGAACCAAGGTCTCGCCAGAAATCCAAACACATAGAAAGGCACTACCACATTATCAGAGAAATAGTTGGGCGAGGCGATGTAGCCATGTAGAAAATAGCATCAGCTGAAAATCCAGCTGATCCATTCACTAAGCCTATGTCACAGACTCAGTTAGATCGACATCTTGAGAAGATAGGTCTAAGATATTGTAATGAATGGCTCTAGTGCTAGTGGGAGATTGTTAGTAGTATGCCCTAGAGCATATCATTTAGTATGTATCTTGTACATATTTTTATTAATAAAAGGTATTTCCACTTTTCCGTTTACATAATATATTTATGTGTAATAGAAAAGTTCCATTGATATTTTGTTAGAAATATTATTCTTAAGTTGTTAAGAATATGAGTGACAATATTTCTAGCATGAAGTATCATAAATAGGTTCACAATCGAGGATACTTCATAATAAGGAAATGAGTTATCCAGAAAGATTGTATTCATGTTTGTTCCCAAGTTATTTATATGAGATATAAATAAGATGGAATGGTGAGTCTCATGCCATATAACAAACATGATAGGCACTTATAAATGATAAGTAGGCCGAACCAGTGACACTTATGACAAGCACATGGAGTTTACTCTTGTCAATGTTTTGTCATAAATCATATCAGTGCATATAATCTTTAGACCTGAGATAGCACAGTTATCTTGTATATAGGTAGTTTGAGTTTGATACTACTTTCATACTTGTACTGTGTATGGGTATATGGGCATGTGTTGGCTCCTACTAGTTATATATGGAGGTAGTTGTTGATCAAGATGGAATCTATTCCTCTAATTAAATAGAGATAAAATCCTATGTTCATTTAATTGTTCTTGATGTTTCAAGTTCCTGGCCAGGACAAATAGATTTATTCAGAAAAGAGTTTCTGATGAGAAAATCCTTTTAATCAAGAACTGGAATTAAAAGAGAACATAATATTCATAGCAAATGGAGTTTGACATAAACCATGACTCCAGCTTGAGTTGGGATTTTGTAACAGAGAGATTCTAGTGCATGGTAACATATGATTATAGGTTCATTTAAGGTAAACCTTATTACTAATTGGGTGGCCATAGCATGCTATGCTAGGTGTTAACCATGGTCTATGAGGTTCATAAAATGATTTAGAGAAATCATTTATGGTAAGAAAGAGTTCTGATGATATTAAGAGTTGATATCATGTCTCATTGCCAATTAGTGATGAGCCTAGTAAGTCACACACATACACAAGTTATCATCTAATTAAATATGATTTAATTAATTAATTAAAGAGTTTAATTGATTAATTAAATAGGTTTGGTTTGCAGTTAGATTGCAAAGTCCCTAGCATGACTTGAAACCAAATCTAGATTATTGGATGTATAATATAAGTTAAATTTATATTTAAAGTGTTTAAATATGAATTTAATTAATGGGAAATTAATTAATAGAGATTAATTAATTAATTTATATTTGATATAAATTAATTAGAATAAGAAAATAATTATTTTGGGTTAAGAACTCAAAATTAAGACACAGGGGCATTTTGGTCATTTAGCAGTGTGACACGTGGCACCATGAGATGGTGACACATGGCATAACACATAAGCTTGCCAAATGTTTTTTAATCATGTAAGATGATTAAAATCAAGATTAAATATAGGTTTGACACTTGGCACAATGTTATTGGGTCACTTAAACCTAGAGCTAATCAAAGGGTGACATGTGGCAAGGGTTTAATGTGTTAACCTAGCTATTTAAGTGTTGTTATGAGAAAATAAAATACAACTAGCAGCCACACTCCTTTGTCACGCCATTTGCAGCCCTCTCTCTATTCTTCTTCATCTCTCATCAATTCAAAGAGATTAGCCATCAATCTCTTGAATTAAGAACGCTAGAAATTTTTTCTAGTGTCCTGTTTACATCTCTAATCTCTTAAAAGGCAGAACTTGAATTTCTAATTAATAGAAAAAGCTTTAGAAGCTGTTCAAGGGCTGCCATAGGTGTTCTTGGTGTGGACAAGCTAGAGGGACAACATCTGGTGTCCTGAAGACGAATCTCAAAGGCGCAGACACGCTGCAGTACATCAAGAGGTTAGTGTAATCGTTCTTGATTTAATCTAGGGTTCTAAAATTAATCTAATTAATTTTAGAATCTTAAATGGCAAATACAGATCCAAAAACATATTAAAAGAGTTTTAATATGTTGTTTATCATTGAAGTCAAATAGATAAAAATAAATCTTGCATGATGCATGTGACCCTAGGTGAAAATTTTTGAATTCAATGGTATAAACTTGTGTTTTTCACTCTTCCGTTCCTTCAGATATTCAAGACAGAAACCTCCTCTATCTGATCAGTAGAGTACCAGAGGTTCTTACCCTCCCCGCCAATGTGAGACTTGTGGAAGATATCATAGTGGGATATGCTACAAGGCTATTGGAGCCTGTTATAACTGTGGAGGCATAGGACACTTTGCCAAGGACTGCACCAGTACTCGCAGAGTTGGACCACCTCCTACTACTGCAGAAGGGTTAGTTCAGAGCCCTGTCACCAGAAGTTCACAACCACCCAGCAGAGGTAGAGGCAGGGGTAGAGGTAGCCCAGCAGGCAGCCAAGGCACAGTGAAACAGTCAGAGCAAGACAGTGCTCCAGTCAGAGTCTATGCAATGAGACAAAGAGAAGAGGCCGGGACATCTGATGTTGTGATTGGTACCTTCTCAACTTTTAATCAAGATGTGTTTGTGTTATTTGATCTGGGTTCTACCCATTCTTATGTGAGTGCTAGCATCATTGATTGCATTGCTGTTCCATGTACAAAAATGGACTTTGAGGTGCTAGTAACAAGTCCGCTAGGACAGGAGGTCAGGGTTAATAGAATGTATAGAGATTGTCCTTTGGTGATCCAAGGACACACTTTTCTATCTGATTTCATTGAAATTCCCTTCAGAGATTATGATATCATCTTGGGCATGGATTGGTTAGCCAGGCATCATGCCATGATTGACTGTAGGCTGAAGACAGTCACTTTTGGTTTCCCTCAGTACAGTGATGTGGTAATACATGGGGAGAGGCAGTTATTGCCATCAAACATCATTTCGGCTGCACTAGACAAAAAAATGATCAGAAAGGGGTGTGAAGCATACTTGGCACATGTGGTAGACACCCAAGTGGGGAGTCCAGCATTGAGGGACATCCCTACAGTATATGACTTTCCAGATGTGTTTCCTGATAAATTGCTAGGATTACCACCGGAAAGAGAAGTGCAGTTTGAAATTAATGTTATGCCTGGTGTGGATCCAATTTCCATAACACCATAAAGAATGGCACCAGCAGAGTTTAAGGAGTTGAAGATCCAGTTGCAAGAACTACTTGAAAAGGGCTTTATCCGCCTTAGTGTGTCACCTTGGGGAGCGCCAGTATTGTTTGTTAAGAAGAAAGATGGCACTCTTCACTTATGTATTGACTACCGACAGTTGAATAAGGTGATAATAAAGAACAGATATCCATTGCCTCGCATTGATGATCTGTTTGATTAGTTGAAGGGTGCAGCTGTATTCTCCAAAATTGATTTGCGATCTGGTTATTATCAGTTGAAGGTGCAAGAGCAGAGTATTCCAAAAACTGCTTTCAGAACTCGGTATGGCCACTATGAGTTTCTAGTAATGCCATTCGAGTTAACAAATGCTCCAGCTACTTTTATGGATCTGATGAACACTATCTTCAGACCATATCTCGATCAATTTGTGGTGGTGTTTATTGATGACATTTTGATATATTCGAGGAATGCAGAGGAGCATGACAGACATCTGCGGATTGTACTGCAGACTTTAAGGGAGAAATAGCTATACGCCAAATTGTCGAAATGTAAATTTTGGCTGAAAGAAATCTCCTTGTTGGGACATGTTGTGTCAGCTGAAGGGATCAAGGTAGATTCCAGCAAGGTAGAAGCTATCCTTAATTGGAAGCCGCCCAGGAATATCATAGAAATTCACGCTTTCGGGTTTAGTGGATATTACCGCGCCAGAAAGGGTTTTCTATGTTATCTTCTCCACTGACCAAGCTGCTTCGCAAAGATGTAAAATTTCAGTGGACTGATAAATGCCAGCAAAGTTTTGATGAGTTGAAGAGGTGTTTGACTGAAGCTCCAGTCCTTACTTTACTTACTCCAGGTAAAGAATACACAGTTTATAGTGATGCTTCTCACTATGGGTTAGGCTGTGTACTGATGTAAGATCGGAATGTCATTGCTTATGCATCACGCCAGCTGAAACAGCATGAGAGGAACTACCCAACGCATGATTTGGAGCTAGCAGCTATTGTTTTTGCTCTTAAGATCTGGAGACACTATTTGTATGGGGAGAAATGCTACATTTACACATATCACAAGAGCTTGAAGTACTTAGGCACCCAGAAGGAATTGAATTTGAGGCAAAGGAGATGGTTAGAACTGATTAAAGACTATGATTGAAAGCACAGCATGCCAGTTTAGAGATTGATGATGAGGGACAGACAGTAGTTGCATGGCATGTACAGCCAGTGTTGATTGATCAGATCAGAATGGCTGCTCAGAGTGATGATAAATATCAGAAGCTACTAAAAGAAGTCCAGCAGGGCAAGAAACCTGGATTTTCTGTGAAAGATGATGGTTTATTGCTACATCAGGGCAGAATGTGCATTCCTAGTGATGTGGAATTGAGACAGATCATTATGAAGGAAGCACATGAGTCTCCTTTTGCTATGCACCCTGGTGGAACTAAAATGTACAGAGGGCTGAAAGAGCATTACTGGTGGATGGGTATGAAGAGAGATATAGTTGAATTTGTTTCCAAATGCCTAACTTGTCAGCAAGTAAAGGCAGAACATCAAGTTCCAACTGGATTGCTACATCCTTTGTCAGTACCAGAGTGGAAATGGGAACGAATAACTATGGATTTTGTTATAGGACTTTCGAGGACACAGAATAGTCATGATGCAGTATGGGTTATAGTTGACAGACTGACCAAGTCTGCTCACTTTTTGCCAGTTCGGATGGACTACAGCCTGAAAAGATTAGCCAGATTGTACATATATGAGATTGTAAAATTGCATGGAGTGCCAGTATCAATTGTGTCTGACAGAGATCCTAGGTTCACTTCTAGATTCTGGGGTAGTCTTTAGAAAGCCCTAGGAACTAGATTGAACTTCAGCATAGCATTCCACCCACAAACAGATGGCCAGTCTGAAAGGGTTATTCAGATATTGGAGGATATGCTACGAGCTTGTGTGATTGAGTTTGAAGGTAGTTGGGATACACACTTGCCTTTGATTGAGTTTGCTTATAACAACAGCTACCAATCAAGCATTGGGATGCCTCCATATGAAGCTTTGTATGGCAGAAAGTGTAGAACTCCCCTATGTTGGGATGAAGTAGGTGAAAGGAAGATGATTGGGCCAGAAATTATTCAGTAGACAGAGGAAAAGATCAGATTGATCAGAGATAGACTCAAGGCTGCATCAGACCGTCAGAAGTCCTATGTTAATCTGAAGAGAATAGATATTGAATACGCAGTGGGTGATAAGGTATTCCTCAAGGTTTCTCCTTAAAAGAGGATTATGAGATTTGGCAGAAAGGGGAAACTGAGTCCTCGTTTCATCGGACCATATGAGGTTCTAGAAAGAGTGGGTCCTTTGGCATATCGGTTGGCATTACCTTCGGAGTTAGCAAGGATACACAGTGTCTTCCATGTGTCCATGTTAAGGAGGTACAGATCTGACCCATCTCATGTACTATCAGTTGAAGAGATTGAGGTAAATCTAGACCTCTCATATGATGAAGAACCCATAGAAATTCTGGCTTATGAGGTGAAGCAGTTGAGGAACAAATAGATACACCTGGTTAAAGTACTGTGGAACCATCATTCAGGCCAGGAAGCTACTTGGGAACGTGAAGAGGATATGAGGAGACAAAACCCACAACTGTTCAGAGACTAATGCCAGGTAAAATTTCGAGACGAAATTTAGTTTAGGGGGGGAGAATTGTAACACCCCTAAGTTCGGTAGTGCGTTCTACTGTTCCGGTGACCAGTGTTGTCCGGACAGCTAGGATGCCTAGAACTACACTTTGATATGAGTGAGGAGACGTAAAATAATGAAATACAAGAAAAGAAAATACAAGAAAAACAAAGGAAAAATAATAGCAAAGGAATGTAACCAAGTTAAGCGAGCCGAGAACCCTAGCGATGGGTGACCGCACCGGGAAGTCACGGCGTGGACTGTTGACTAGCCCTGGACTGCGGGGAACCCTAAAAAATATTTTTAGGACTTAAATAAATGTCTATTGAAGTATAAATACCATTAGAAATATCAAAGAAAAATTAATTAATTAGTACAAAGAAAAGTGAGAAATCGAAAAACGGACAAAACCCGGTGTTACCGAAAAATCAGGAATGCAACCCGAACAGGGGCATTGTAGTCATTAACATCCCGAGTTGTCTTTTGACCTAAATGTCCATTAAAAATACATGATATTACACTTGGAAAATGTCATGAAAAATTAAATTGGTGGTACCTAATGTAAATAGCTAAAGTTAGGAGCTTAATGTGGGAATATGGAAAGTTAGATTAAACTAATAATAAATTTTAACATAGTGCTCCACTAACTCACCTAAGTGGACCACTATCTCCTCATTTGGGCAGATTGCATCTTCTTCCTCACCTTGCCAAAGAACCAGCCGTGAGCCTCCATTGAAGAAACTCCATGGCCAAAGCTTAACCAAGCCATGCAACCATGATTTAACCATATTTTTCACTAGCTTTCTTCACAAAAACTGTTCTACACCACTTGAGCAGTAGATAGGCAGCAAGAAGATCAAGTTTTGGAAGGATTTTGAAGAGTTTCCAAAGTGGTAAGTTTGTGTTTTTGGGTTATTGCTTCATTAAAGTTAGTAGGAATGTTATGGGTACTTGAATTATGGAGAGATTTTTGAGGTTTGTTGTTTAAAGGGAGAGGTGTATTTTTGGCAGCCATGGAAACTCCTTGAGGATAGTTTATTCTTGCTTGTAAATGGTAGATTAAAGGGTTGATTAAATGTTTATGTGTGTAGGAATTTATTTGGGTGATGTATATTAAGTATATGTAAATGTGTACTTGATTTGGAAACTTGGAAATTAATAGAGTGTGATGTATGAATCGGCAGCTTGATTTGGTGAACCATAAAAAGGTTATTTCATGTTTGGTTTATGGAATATTAATGTTGAATTGTGGTAATTGTTATGGTAGCTTGGATATATGTATGATGGTGTGAAGTTGGACATGTAAATGAGCTAGGTTAGGTGATTAAATTGTTGTAATTTGAGCTTGAAAAATTCTGTATTATATGGTGCATATTGAGTGTGATTGTAAGCTGCCAAAATGACCAACAATATGTTATGAATTGTGTTTAGGTTATGGTACAAACCAGAATTGGCATGAATATTTAGTTTGATAAGTGTTAAAAGTGACCTTGATGAGTAATGAATGAAATGCAATAAGGCAGTTTATGTTTTGGGCCTAGAACCTTAAGTGTGTGGCTCTAATTGGTATGAGACCAATTGGAGGTGAAACTAGGCACAAAATGTGCCAAATTTCATGAAGGAAGCTTACCAAAATTCTGCTTGTAAGGTAACTTGAAAAATGACCAAATCCGGATTAGTGCAATCAAGGCCTGAAAATTGACCATTTGGGCAGCAGTTAGTATTTAGGCCATAACTCACTCAAAACAGGTCCAATTGACCTGAAATTTTGACCATGAATATTTAAGACCTATATCTACAAGTCTTATGAAGACACCAAAGCCCAGAAATCACCATAAGCAAGTCAAACAGCTTGCACAAGTTCGGGTCCAAAAACTGGCCGAACCTAAATTGACCTAAAGTGACCAATTTTGGTGCATTTTGACCAGGAATAGTAAAATAACCATAACTTGGTCTAGTAAACTCAGAATAACCAGAAATTTTGCCCCGCGTGCAATAAGACATAGATCTACAAGTTTGTAGTTTTGACCAAAACTCGAAAATTGAGGAAACTAGGTCATCCGGCTAGGTCAAACTAGTATCCCGGAATCCAGCAAATTGCAATAAAACGCAAAATACATGGAAATAAATTTTGTAACATGTACCAACCCTAAAAGACTATTGAATGTAACATATTGGTAACATTAAAACCTAATTTACCTAGAATGCATCGAGGGTCGACATATTAGGTTGACTCAACAAATAATAGAATTTAGTGAATTAATTATCAAGCATTATCGTTAGAGACAGTTTAAATGAGTACTGAAACACTTCAAATTGTGTTCTCAGTTAGCAAAGACTCAGGGAAATGGAAGGAAACACTGAGTCAAGGCCAGGAGACAGTTATCAGAGGTTTGTGCACAACAGTTATTTCTTTTGAATTTTTCAATTGAAATAAATTATGACTATTTATATATTATTGTTTTCAATTATGGAAATGTGTTTGAATGGATACTTATTGCTTGAAAAGCATTGTAAATGGTTTGAAATTGTGGAAAAACTGATTTAGTGTGATTTATGAAAATTTAAAGTTAATTATGAATTGTGTTGCCATCTTGTGAATGAAATTATGACTTTGGAAATTTATTGGATTTCTCATGAATCATTTGAATAAAATGTTTGGAATTGATTTTGTCACACCCTACCCCTCTGTAAGGCATAACATGATCCTGTAGTATACCTAATGAATTACCAACTCCGTCTACTGATAACCCATTAAATACACTACAAGGGATTTTAAAAACTTTTCTTACTTCTTTTACAGTTGTGAGCACTATTTACAGGTGTTAAAAACCTTTTTGAACTGAAGTGATAGAACTAATGCATTTGAATTATTTGGAATTTCTGTAAAAATTTTGGCAGAATGCCGTCTGTATTTTGGATAAAACAGTTCTTCAGAAAACCTGTAAAAAGCACTTCAATATATTTCCAAATCTCAACTCCAACATATTCTCAACACAACATTTTTCTCAACTCAAATCCACAGTGATTTTTCAAAGACTGAGATAAAGGAAATATAATGCAATTTTTACAAGTCAAAATAACTCATAATTATTTTACAACTTCAAGGAACAATTTGAATTTACAACTGCTCAAACCAAAACAATATGTACATACAGTGGTCATACATTACAGGATAAAATGCAAAAAGTGGTATACTCGTTGTACCCGAAAATCTCTCGCTGTAGATACTAGCAGCCTAGTCTGCTGCCCTGTCTATCTGTCTACTGCGGCGACAATAAAAGTATCATTTGAGACAATGTCTCAGTGGTGCACAACATTAACCAAATACAAATTTAAATCACAATTCATAAATCATGTAAATAGTGGATACTTAAAACCATAGTTAAATTCAAGACAATAATGTCATAAGGAATTTAACACAATATTACAATAAATCTCAGTAATCAAAACATAGTTAAATTCAAAAGACAGTGAATGTCAATAAGAATTTAAACTCATTTCACACTCTTACAATATGCATCAATAAATCACACACAGCTTTAATCATGTTCCAAAGTTCAATTCATCCCAAAAGCCGATGGCTAATGAGGTATTCAATTCATCCCAAAAGTCAATGACTAATGAGGAATAACATAGCTAGCTAGCAAAAATATGAGTACTCATTCTATTCGTCCTCAATAGGCACACACCTCAACACATCAGCCAGAGAGGGAATTCAATTCATCCCACTAGACAAGCTAGCAAGGAATACAATCAATGTACATGATAGCTGTGGTTTCAAACCAATTACAGTGCTTTTCAATCAATAAGTATCCATCAAATATCATTCAAACCATTTTTCACAATTTCACAACTTAAAACAATAATATGCAAATAGTCATAATGTATTTCAATTGAAAATAATTCAAAAGAAATAGTTGTTGTGCACAAACCTCTGATGACTGTCTCCTGGTCTGGACTCAGTGTTTCCTTCCCTTTTCCTGAGTCTTTACTAACTGAGAAACACAATTTGAAGTGTTTTAGTGCTAAATTAAATTGTCTCTAACGATAATGTTCGATAAACAATTCACTGAATACCTTTATTTGCTTAATCAACCCATATATATCGACCCTCGATGTTTTTTAGGTAAATTAGGTCTTAACGTTATTAATATGTCATATTCGATAGTAATTTAGGGTTGGTACATTTTACCAAACTTATTTCTATGTATACTGCGTTTCCTTGCATTTTATTGCAAATTGCTAGATTTCGGAATACTAGTTTGACCTAGCCGGACGACCTAGTTCCCTCAGTTTTCGGGTTTCGGTCAAAACTACAAACTTGTAGATCTATGTCTTATGGAACGCGGGGAAAAATTTTAGGTCATTCCGAGTAAGTAGACCAAGTTATGGTCATTATACTATTGCTGGTCAAATGGCATCAAATTCGGTCAATTTTAGGTCAATTTGGTCAACTTTGGTTCAGCCAATTTTTGGACCCGAATTTGTGCAAGCTTTTTGACTTGCTTCTGGTCATTTCTGGGCTTTGGTGTCTTCATAAAACTTGTAGGTATGGGTCTTAACTATTAATGGTTAAAATTTCAGGTCAATTGGACCTGTTTTGAGTGAGTTATGGCCTAACCACTAACTGTTGCCCAATTGGTCAATTTTTAGGTCTCAATTGCACCTAATCCGAATTGGTCATTTTTCATATCACCTTGCAAGCAGAATTTTGGTATGCTTTCTCAATGAAAGTTGGCACATTTTTTGCCTAGTTTCACCTCCAATTGGTCTCATACCAATTGAGGTTACACATTTAAAGTTATAGGCTAAAATGCATACTGCCCTTAATTACCTTGCTTAAACATACATCAATGACACATTTACCTTACTATATGTTCACTTCCCTTACCAATTCTATTTTGGTACATTACCAAAACCATATACCACTTCATTTTAAAGTCACTTTGGGCATATTACAATTATCCTCAATACACCAATTAAAACTCAAATTTACAAAGTCTAAGTACAATCACATATACACCTAAACATTACTCATTCTTACATACACTTTACACAACCAATCTATATACATATCCATCAATCCTCAATGTCAATATTCTGCCAATACCTTCATGAACTCATACATTTATCAAAGTGTCCCAAGGCTGCCGAAATGTTCTACAATGCCAAAGTGTCCCACAATTCGTCAATCTCCAATTTAAGTGCACAATCACCACATTTTCATGGAAATAATTTACTAGGATATTAAATCCCTCTACTCAACATGAATTTACATCAAATATATGTAACAATAAATCATTAAATATATGACTCCATGGCTGTCCAAAATGGACATATCAATAACTCCTCAAACTTGAAAATTTTCTTCACAAATCCAACACCCATAACATGTACACAAAGTTTAACAAAGCAATATTCAAAAATGTAAACTTACCTATGGTTGGAACTTGCTAAACCTTGATTAAACTTCTTGATTTTGGTATCAAGCTCTTCCTTATGATGTGTAGACAATTTTTAATGAAGCTATCTAAGTGATTGGAAGTGAAATGGAGGAACGGATCAAGCTCATGCAAAAACGTCAATGGAGTTCTCCCTAGCTCTCCATTTCGGCAAGGTTGAATCCAAGTGAGGAAGATGAAATGCAGATGGGATAATGGGTGTACACCTGCCCCATTATGCTTTTAGTTTATTCCTTTAGTGGCCCACTCACATTATTTAATCATATTATAAGTTTAATGTGTTATTTACACCATTTTCACTCCACTTTTGGCTATTTACTTTAGGTACCACTAAATTAATTTTTCATTTTATTTTCTAAGTGTAATATTATTTATTTTTAATGGACATTTAGGTCAAAAGACAATTCGGGATGTCAAATGACCATAATGCCCCTGTTCGGGTTGCATTCCCAATTTTTCGGTAACACCGGGTTTTGTCTGTCTTTCGATTTCTCACTTTTCTTTGTACTAATTATTTAATTTTTCTTTGATCTTCCTAATGCTATTTATTCTTCAATAAGGGTCTATTTAAGTCCTAAAAATGTTTTCCAGGGTTCCCATGATCGAGCTAGTCAACGGTCCACGCCGTGACTTCCAGTCTGATCACCATCGCTAGGGTTCTCGGCTCGCTTAACTTGGTTATATTTCTTTGCTATGATTTTTTCCTTTGTTTTTCTTGTATTTTCTTTTCTTGTATTTCATTATTTTATGTCTCCTCACTCATATTGAAGTGTGGTTCTAGGCATCCTAGCTGTCCGGACAACACTGGTCACCGGAGCAGTAGAATGCACTACCGAACTTAGGGGTGTTACAATTCTCCCCCCCTTAAATAAATTTCGTCTCGAAATTTTACCTGGAATTAATCTCTGAACAGCTGTGGCTGCTATCTCCTCATATCCTCTTTGCGTTCCCAAGTAGCTTCCTGGCCTGTATGATGGTTCCACAGCACTTTAACCAGGTGTATCTGTTTGTTCCTCAGCTGTTTCACCTCATAAGCCAGAATTTCTATGGGTTCTTCCTCATATGAGAAGTCTGGATTTACTTCAATCTCTTCAACTGATAGTACATGAGATGGGTCTGATCTGTACCTCCTTAACATGGACACATGGAAGACACTGTGTATCTTTGCTAGCTCTGGTGGTAATGCCAACCGATATGCCAGAGGACCCACTCTTTCCAGAACCTCATATGGTCCGATGAAACGAGGACTCAGTTTCCCCTTTCTGCCAAATCTCATAATCCTCTTCCAAGGAGAAACTTTGAGGAATACTTTATCACCCACTGCATACTCAATATCTCTTCTCTTCATATCAACATAGGACTTCTGATGGTCTGATGCAGCCTTAAGTCTATGTCTGATCAATCTGATCTTTTCCTCTGTCTGTTGAACAATTTCTAGCCCAATCATCTTCCTTTCACCTACTTCATCCCAACATAAAGGAGTTCTACACTTTCTGCCATACAAAGCTTCATATGGAGGCATCCCAATGCTTGATTGGTAGCTGTTGTTATAAGCAAACTCAATCAAAGGCAAGTGTGTATCCCAACTACCTTCAAATTCAATCACACAAGCCCGTAGCATATCCTCCAATATCTGAATAACCCTTTCGATCGGCCATGCATGCGTGGGTGGAATCTTTGTCTTTGAAGTTCAATCTAGTTCCTAGGGCTCTCTGAAGACTACCCCAGAATCTAGAAGTGAACCTAGGATCTCTGTCAGACACAATTGATACTGGCACTCCATGCAATTTTACAATCTCATATATGTACTGATCGGCCAATCTTTCCGTGCTATAGTCCATCCGAACGGCAAAAAGTGAGCGGACTTGGTCAATCATCCAACTATAACCCATCTTGCATCATGACTACTCTGTGTCATTGGAAGTTGTGTAACAAAATCCATAGTTATCCGTTACCATTTCCACTGCATCGACAAAGGATGTAACAAACCAGCTGGAACTTGATGTTCTGCCTTTACTTGCTGACAAGTTAGGCATTTGGAAACAAATTCAGCTATGTCTCTCTTCATACCTATCCACCAGTAATGTTCCTTCAACCCTCTGTACATTTTAGTTCCACCAGGGTGCATAGCAAATGGAGACTCATGTGCTTCCTTCATAATGACTTGTCTCAATTCCACATCACTAGGAACGCACATTCTACCCTGATGTAGTAATAAACCATCATCTCTCACAGAGAATTTAGGTTTCTTGCCCTGCTGGACTTCTTTCAGTAGCTTCTGATATTTTTCGTCACTCTGAGCAGCCATTCTGATATGATCAATCAACACTGGCTGTACATGCCATGCAACTACTGTCTGTCCCTCATCATCAATCTCTAAAGCGGCATCTTTGTGCTTTCAATTCATATACCATGGACAAAGGAGAAACTCTGAGACTTGCCATAGTCTTGCGACTTAAGGCGTCAGCCACCACATTTGCTTTCCCTGGCTGATAGTCTATTAAGCAATCATAGTTTTTAATGAGTTCTAACCATCTCCTCTGCCTCAAATTCAATTCCTTCTGGGTGCCTAAGTACTTCAAGCTCTTATGATCTGTGCAAAAACGTCAATGGAGTTCTCCCTAGCTCTCCATTTCGGCAAGGTTGAATCCAAGTGAGGAAGATGAAATGCAGATGGGATAATGGGTGTACACCTGCCCCATTATGCTTTTAGTTTATTCCTTTAGTGGCCCACTCACATTATTTAATCATATTATAAGTTTAATGTGTTATTTACACCATTTTCACTCCACTTTTGGCTATTTACTTTAGGTACCACTAAATTAATTTTTCATTTTATTTTCTAAGTGTAATATTATTTATTTTTAATGGACATTTAGGTCAAAAGACAATTCGGGATGTCAAATGACCATAATGCCCCTGTTCGGATTGCATTCCCGATTTTTCGGTAACACCGGGTTTTGTCTGTGTTTCGATTTCTCACTTTTCTTTGTACTAATTATTTAATTTTTCTTTGATCTTCCTAATGATATTTATTCTTCAATAAGGGTCTATTTAAGTCCTAAAAATTTTTTCCAGTGTTCCCCGCAGTCCAGGGCTAGTCAACGGTCTACGCCGTGACTTCCCGGTGCGGTCACCCATCGCTAGAGTTCTCGGCTCGCTTAACTTGGTTACATTTCTTTGCTATGATTTTTTCCTTTGTTTTTCTTGTATTTTCTTTTCTTGTATTTCATTATTTTATGTCTCCTCACTCATATTGAAGTGTGGTTCTAGGCATCCTAGCTGTCCGGACAACACTAGTCACCGGAGCAGTAGAACGCACTACCGAACTTATGGGTGTTACAGATTTTGTGTTCACACTTAGCATGATAGTATCACATTATTCCTCCTCCATTTATGGGGTTGAGATTGTTTATTTTCCTCCCTCTCTGGTTTACCAGTTGAGGTTGTAGATCGGATGAGTACTCATTAGCTAGCTAGCCACCTCCCTCATTGATTTCGATTAGTGGGGTTGTAGATTGCTTTGTCGTGGTGTACAACGCGGCATTGATCAGAAATTTGGTGTCATGGCTTAAGTTGTGTATGAATTGGCAATACTGTGTTCTTAAATTATTTGACTAAATTGTGTTATTATGAGCTTTGATAATTTGTGAAATAGAGTTCAAATTCTTTATGACATTCATTGTCTTGAATTTAACTATGGTTTAAGTATCCACTATTTATATGACTTATGAATTGTGATTTAAAGTTGGATTTGGTTAATGTTGTGCACCACTGAGACATTGTCTCAGCGATAGCTTTATTCTTTGTCGCGGTAGGCAGATCGAGCGTGCAGACTAGGCTGCTAGTGCATTCAGCGAGAGATCGTCGGGTATATTGAGTATACCACATTTTGCATTTTGTACTGTAATGTATGTTCACTGTATGTATATATTGTTCTTGGTTTTGAGCAGTTGTAATTTAAAATTGTACATTGAAGTTGTAAAATAAATTATGAGTTATTTTGCCTTGTAAAATTTATACTGTATTTCTTTTATCTCAGCCTTTGAAAAATTATTGTGGATTTGAGTTGAAAAACATATTGTGTTGAATTATGTTGGAGTTTGAGATTGAGAAATATATTTGAAGTGCTTTTTACAAGTTTTTGAAGAACTGTTTTATTTAAAATACAGAGGGCACTCCACCAAAATTTTTACAGAAATTACCAGTAATTCAAATGTATTAGTTGTTTCACTTCAGTTCAAAAAAAATTTTAACACCTATAAATAGTGCTCACCACTGTAAAAAGAAGTAAGAAAAGTTTTAAAATCCCTTGTAGTGTACTTAATGGGTTGTCAATAGACGAAGTTGGTAATTCATTAGGTATACTACAGGATCATGTTATGCCTTACAGAGGGGTAGGGTGTGACAAATGAAGTGAGTGGGAAATCTATCCTCTTATTAAGTATTTATATGTCCATTTAGTGCTCCACTAAACATAGGTTAATTATATTATAATCCAAGGTTTCAATAATTGCAATTATGGCCTTAATTTCCCTTAAATTACATTTTATCTTTAATTTCATTTTTCATTAAATTTTCAACATGTAATACCACTTATTTTTCATTGATATTTAGGTCAAAAGCCAACTCTAGGTGTCAAATGACCAAAATGCCCCTCTTTGGGTTTGTATTTCCAATTTTTCGATAATACCGATTTTTGCCAATTTCTTGAATTTTTTATTTTTCTTTGTACTAATTATTTAATTTTCTTTGACATTTCTAATGTCAATTATACTTCAATAAGTCTTTAATTATATCTCAAAACTTAATTCCGAGGGTTCCCTGCAGTACTGGGGTCGGCTATTGTCTGCACCGTAACTTCCCCGTGCGGTCACCCATCACTGCGGTGCTGGCTCGTTTAACTTAGTTTCATTTTCTCTCTTTTATTTTTTCTTAATTTTTTTGTATTTTCTTTTTATTTATTTCATCATTTCATGTCTCCTCACTAACATTTAAATGTAGTTCCAGGCATTCTAGCTGTACGGACAGACACTGGTCATCGGAATAGTAGAACGCACTACCAAATATAGGGGTGTTACAATTCTTCCCCCCTTAAAATAAATTTGGTCTCGAAATTTTACTTGGCATCAGTCTCTGAACAGCTGTGGGTGCTATCTCCTCATATCCTCTTCATGTTCCCAAGTAGCTTCTTGGCCTGAATGATAGTTCCACGGCACTTTAATCAGGGGTATCTGTTTGTTCCTCAGCGGCTTCACCTCATGTGCCAGAATCTCTATGGGTTCTTCCTCATATGAAAGGTTTGGATTTACCTCAATCTCTTCAACTGATAGAACATGAGATGGGTCAGATCTGTACCTCCTTAGCATGGACACATGGAAGACACTGTGTATCCTTTCTAGCTCTGGAGGTAATGCCAACCGATATGCCAAAGGACCCACTCTTTCCAGAACCTCATATGGTCCAATAAAGCGAGGACTTAGTTTCCCCTTTCTGCCAAATCTCATAATCCTCTTCCAAGGAGAAACTTTAAGGAATATCTTATCACCCACTGTATATTCAATATCTCTTCTCTTCAGATCAATATAGGACTTCTGACGGTCTGATGCAACCTTGAGTCGATCTCTGATCAATCTGATCTTTTCCTCTATCTATTGAACAATTTCTAGGCCAATCATCTTTCTTTCACCTACTTCATCCCAACATAGGGGAGTTCTACACTTTCTGCCATACAAAGCTTCATATGGAGGCATCCCAACGCTTGATTGATAGCTATTGTTATAAGTAAACACAATCAGAGGCAAGTGTGTATCCCAACTACCTTCAAACTCAATCACACAAGCTCGTAGTATATCCTCCAAGATCTGAATTACCCACTCAGACTGGCCATCTGTCCGTGGGTGGAATGCCGTGCTGAAGTTTAATCTAGTTCCTAGGGCTCTCTAAAGACTACCCTAGAATCTAGAAGTGAACCTAGGATCTCTGTCAGATACAATCGATACTGGCACTCCATGCAGTCTTACAATCTCATCTATGTACAATCTGGCCAATCTTTCCAGGCTATAGTCCATCCGGACTGGCAAAAAGTGAGCAAACTTGGTCAGTCTGTCAACTATAACCCATACTACATCATGACTATTTTGTGTCCTCGGAAGTCCCATCACAAAATTCATAGTTATCTGTTCCCATTTCCACTCTGGTATTGGCAATGGATGTAACAAACTAGCTGGTACTTGATGTTCTGCCTTCACTTGCTGACATACAAAATCAACTACATCTCTTTTCATACCCATCCACCAATAATTCTCTTCTAGCCCTCTGTACATTTTAGTTCCACTAGGATGTATAGCAAAAGGAGACTCATGTGCTTCCTTCATAATGATTTGTCTCAATTCCATATCATTAGGAATACACATTCTGCCTTGATGTAGCAGTAAACCATCATCTCTCATAGAAATTTCAAGTTTCTTGCCCTGTTAGACTTCTTTCAGTAGCTTCTAATATTTTTCATCATTCTGAGCAGCCATTCTGATCTGATCAATCAACACTGGCTGTATATGCCATGCAACTACTGTTTGTCCCTCATCATCAATCTCCAAACTGGCATGCTGTGCTTTCAACTCATGTACCATGGACAAAGGAGAAACTCTGAGACTTGCCATAGTCTTGCGACTTAAGGTGTCAGCCACCACATTTGCTTTCCCTGGCTGATAGTCTATTAAGCAATCATAGTCTTTAATCAGTTCTAACCATCTCCTCTGCCTCAAATTCAATTCCTTCTAAGTGCCCAAGCACTTCAAGCTCTTGTGATCTGTGTAAATGTAGCATTTCTCCCCATACAAGTAGTATCTCCAGATCTTCAGAGCAAAAACAATAGCTGCTAGCTCCAAGTCATGTATCGGATAGTTCCTCTCGTGCAGTTTCAGTTGGCGTGATGCATAAGCAATGACATTTTGATCTTGCATCAGTACACAGCCTAACCCATTGTGAGAAGCATCACTATAAACTGTGCATTCTTTACCTGGTGTAGGTAAAGTAAGGACTGGAGCTTCAGTCAAACACCTCTTCAACTCATAAAAACTCTGCTGGCATTTATCCATCCACTGAAACTTCACATCTTTCCGAAGCAGCTTGGTCAGTGGAGAAGCTAACATAGAAAACCCTTTCAATTATTGGTGGTGCTATCCAGCTAAACCCAGAAAACTGCAAATTTCTGTGATATTCCTAAATGGTTTCTAATTAAGGATAGCTTCTACTTTGCTAGAATCTACCTTGATCCCTTCAGCTGACACAACATGTCCCAAGAAAGAGATTTCTCTTAGCCAAAATTCACATTTCGACAATTTGGCGTATAGCTGTTTCTCCCTTAAGGTCTGTAGTACAATCTGCAGATATCTATCATGCTCCTCTGCATTCCTCGAATATATCAAAATATCATCAATAAACACCACCACAAATTGGTCGAGATATGGTCTGAAGATAGTGTTCATTAGATCCATAAAAGCATCTGGAACATTAGTTAACCCGAATGGCATTACCAGAAACTCATAGTGGCCATATCGAGTTAAGAAAGCAGTTTTTGGAATACTCTACTCTTGCACTTTCAACTGATAATAACCAGATCGAAAATCAATTTTGGAGAACACAGCTGCACCCTTCAACTGATCAAACAGATCATCAATGCGAGGCAATGGATATCTGTTCTTTATTGTCACCTTATTCAACTGCTGATAGTTAATACATAAGCAGAAGGTGCCATCTTTCTTCTTATCAAACACTACTGGCGCTCCCCAAAGTGACACACTAGGGCGGATGAAGCCCTTTTCAAGTAGTTCTTACAACTGTACCTTCAACTCCTTCAATTCTGCTGGTGCCATTCTATATGGTGTTATGGAGATTGGATCCACAACATGCATAACATTAATCTCAAACTGCACTTCTCTTTCCGGAGGTAACCCTGGCAATTCATCAGAAAACACATCTAGAAAGTCACATACTGTAAGGATGTCCCTCAATGCTGGGCTCCCCACTTGGGTGTTTACCACATGTGCCAAGTACGCTCCACACCCCTTTCTGATCATTTTTCTGGCTAGTGCAGCCGAAATGATGTTTGATGGCAATAGCTGCCTCTCTCCATATATTTCCACATCACTGTACAGAGGGAGACCAAAAGTGATTGTCTTCAGTCTACAGTCAATCATGGCATGATGCCTAGCTAACCAATCCATGCCCAAGATGATATCATACTCTTTAAAGGGTATTTCAATGAGATCAAACAGAAAAGTATGTCCTTGGATCACCAAAGGACAATCCCTATACATTCTATTGACCCTGACCTCTTGTCCTAGCGGACTTGTTACTAGCACCTCAAAGTCCATTTTCACACATGGAACAGCAATGCAATCAATGATGCTAGCACTCACAATGGAGTGGGTAGAACCCAGATCAAATAACACAAACACATCTTGATTAAAAGTTGAGAAGGTACCAGCCACAATATCAAATGTCTCAGCCTCTTCTCTCTGTCTCATTGAGTAGACTCTGACTGAAGCACTGCCTTGCTCTGACTGATTCACTGTGCCTTGGCTGCCTGCTGGACTACCTCTACCACTGCCTCTACCTCTGCTAGGTGGTTGTGAACCTCTGGTGGCAGGATTCTAAACTGACCCTTCTGTTGTAGTAGGAGGTGGCCTATAACGTCCCTATTTACATAGCCTGGTATATTTCACTATTCCGGTGACCGATGTCGGTTCGGACAATTAAGGGGATTAGAACCATACTTATGACAACTAGATAAGCCCTGAACACAAATAATTAGTAATTGCCAATTGGTTAAGTATAAATAAGAAAAACAGAACATAAGAAGTTAAACGAGCCGAGAGTCACAGCGATGGGTGACCTTCTCGGAAAGGACTGCGAAGTCGATTTAAACTCAAATTTCTAATCGTAAAATGTGACGTCGCGGTCCTTAGGACCATTAAGAACAAAGTGGAAAAGAGAAAATCACGAAAAAGAATTGTTAAGCCAATCAAATAATTAGGTCAGGGATCTGGAAGAAATACTGAATTTTTTATAAACCGTGTCGAACCGGCGAGGGGCAATTTGGTCAATTTACCCCGAGAGCTGACTCCTGACCTAACTATCAAATAAAATCGAAGAAAAGAAATTTTCAGTATCAGGAATTAAATTAAAGAACTAATAGAAAAATAAATAAAAAAGAAAAAGAAAAAGGAAAATTTTATTACATCACCCTTATGACATCATCATGATGTCAAAATTCATTTTAATTTAATTACTTCAATTGACTAAGTCAAATAATGGATAAATATACACAAATAAAAAAAAAAAGAGAAAGAAAATCATTTTAGGTCTTCATCTTTATCATTACCGTCTCTCATCTCTCCCTTCTCTCTCTCTCAAAATTTCCTCCATGAAAGCTTTTTCTTAAGCTTTCTAAACACTAAATTTCACCATAAATCCTTTAATTTTCTTGAAGAAAAATTATAAGCAAACCTTGGAAAGAAGGTTAAAGGAGAAAGAAAGAAGAAAAAGTTGAGGGAATTGAAGATTAAAAAGCTTCATTCAAGGTTAGTAGCTAAACTTGGAATTTATAGTTTAATTATTGTAATTATAGCTTAACTAACTTGGAATTATGCTTAAAATGAAATGAAAATAATTGTTGGAGGACTAGAAGTAATTTTGGCCAGCTAGGGTTTGATATGAATATACATGTATTTTGATGGAATTAAAATTGTATCTAAGCTTGATTGAGTTGAGGAAATATGTTATAGGTGTTGATTGGTTAAATGCAACAAATGACATGAACTAGGGTTTTGGCATCTAGGGTTTTGGAGACAAAAATGTGAGAATGTGTTAAATGGTGTGTTGAACTTGGTTTGAGGTGAGAAATGGTCATTTGTGACCAATTGGAGTATGTTAGAATTGTTGGAACCAAATGCAAATTTGGGTTGCCTAGGGTCATGCTGCAGGCAGCAGGACCAAGGTCCTTTTGAGGGACCAAAACTTAAAATTTACAAGTCCAATTGGTATGAGACCAATTGGGAATGAAAATAGACACAAAATGGAACATTTTTCATTTAGGAATCATGCCCAAAAAGTGACCATAGCCTAGTGAACAAATTGACCAAATCCGGATTTTTGCAGTCTGACCTGTACAAAATGACCAAATGAACAGTGTTTGTTCATTTGGCTATAAATTGGGCTAGGTAGGTCTAAATGACGTGAAATTTTACCAGTGGACAGCTGAGATATGGACCTAAAACTTTCATGAAGAACAAAAACCCAAATTATGCCCTTAACCAAGCCATTTGGCTACCCAAAGTTGGTGACCTAAAACTGCCAGAACCAGAATTTGCCCAGAAATCTGGGTTAAGTCCAATCCAGCAGCCATGATTCAAATAGCTATAACTTGAGCTACAAAACTCCAATTGGAGTGATTCAAAAAGGAGAATAAAGTTAAGACAATAGGGAACATTTTCTATGAAGAAAATTTTGCCAAATTCTAACAGCAAAATGACCAATGGAACAATGCAACCTAAGACACCAAAACTAAAAATTTACAATTTTGCCTAATAGATCTAAGTTTTGAGAAAATGACCAAAACCAACAAGTTTGGTAACCAAAATGTGGTATGTGGGTGAAGTTGGAGTTGCGATACCTATTAAGCCTTAGAAAGTCAACAAGTTGACTTGAATAGTGTAGTGAATAGTAACTCCGAAACACAAATTTTAAAGAACGTTAAGTTTAGCATATATAAGCTAGATAAAAGTGAATTTGAATTTATTTTTGGATTTATGCTAAGTTATGGTACTAAAACACTGTGAAACTGTGTGTTTCATCTGAAAAAGGCTCGGAAAGTCTAAGAGATTGAGTCAAGGCCTAAAGGCGACTCACATCAGGTTTGTGCACAATAAACTCTATTTCAGCATTTTATCCTTGAAAAATTGATTTAGTACGCATTATGAGTTTAAGAACTTTTGTGTTGTCACTTTGTGATGAGATTGTAACTTTGGAAATTGATTTGATTTTTATATGCAATATTTGAATAAAATGTTTGAAGTGGATTTTTTATTCACACTTAGCATGACAGTGCATTATTATTCCTCCTCCATTTATGGGGTTGAGATCGATTATTTTCCTCCCTCTCTGGTTTACCAGTTGAGGTTGTAGATCGGATGAGTACTCATTAGCTAGCTAGCCACCTCCCTCATTGATTTCGATTAGTGAGGTTGTAGATTGCTTTGTCGTGGTGTACAATGCGGCATTGATCGAAAATTTTGTGTCATGGCTTAAGTTGTGTATGAATTGGCAACACTGTGTTTATTAAATTATTTGACCCAAAAATTTTGCTATAATGAGTTTTGATAATTGGTGAAATGTAATTTTGCAACATTTAAATTGTATTTTGTCAATGAATGATTTATGTATTGTATTTTAAATTTTTATTGTGCACCACTGAGTATTTTTATACTCAGCGATAGCTTGTTTTGCTGTCGCAGATAAGAGCATGGAAAAAGCAGCAGAGTGAGCTGCTACTAATATTAAGAACTTCTTGATCACTTTTGTACGAGTATTTATTTATACCCTTGTAATTATTTGATGTAAATATTTTAATGTTGTATGTATCAATGTAAAGTTGAGCAGTTGTATAATAAATTGTAATAATATTATTTTTGTACTTAATATCTGTAAATTAAACTTGTGAATGTAAATTAGCTTTATTGAATGAAATGATGAAATATTTTGAGATGACAAACTGGGATTAAATTGTGGAATTATTTTGAAGTGGATTTGACTTGAGTTATGTTGAATTGAGATTATTTGGAGGTTGGGAGTTGTGGAAAAATTTATTAGAAGTGATTTTATAGGTTTTTGAAGAACTATTTTCTCCAAATATAAACGGCACTCTGCCGAAATTTTTATAAAATTTGCGGAAGAATAAAATGGACAAAATTTTTTACTAATTTTGAGACTTCAATTAAATGTTTTTAATTCCTACCAACACGCTCACCACTTCCAAAATGTGAGAAAATGGTTTTAAAATCCCTTGTAGTGTACTTAATGAATTATCTGTAGGTGAAGTTTGATAGTTTATTAGGTATTCTACGGGATCATGTTATGCCTTACAGAGGGGTAAGGTGTGACATGGCCCAACTCTACGGGCACTGGTGCAGTCTTTAGCAAAGTGTCCTATGCCTCCGCAGTTATAACAGGCTCCTGTGGCCTTATAGCATACCCCACCATGATTTCTACCACAAGTTTCACATTGACGGGGAGGGTAGGAACTTCTGGTAGTCTGCTGACCGGATGGAGGAGGTCTTTGTCCCAAATATCTTCCCCTACCAGACTTTTTGCCACCCCTGTTGTGTCCCCCAAAGTTCTTTCTCTTCCCAGTAGGACCACTGGAACTCTGATCTATTGACTTCCCCTCCTTCTCTTTTTCTGTCTTCTCTGATTTCTTTTTCTCTGGGGTCGCTTCTGACTCAATTCTTTCTAATTCAAGTGCTTGAGAAATGAGCTCAGAGAAGTTATTATGTTTGAATCTGACCACTTGTAGTCTGAGACTAGGCTTTTTCAAACCTCTTACATCTTTCTCTGTTGGTAGAAAGGAGACTTCTTGCATAGTGGCTCAGGCGGGAAAACTCCCTTTCATATTCTGCCACTGATCTACTTCCCTATTTAGACTTAAGAACTCCTGTAGCTTCTGGTCCACATAGGCATCTGGGACATATCTTTGCCTAAACTCTCGAAGAAAGTCATCCCAGGTTAGCACTGGAGGTTCCACCAAACTATGGGGAATGGTTTTCTACCAGTCATATGCATCCCCCTGTAGTAGTGACACTAAATACTCAAATCTGAGCTTCTCTGTACAGTGTAGTTTCTTGAACACCCTATCCATTCTCTCCAACCATTGTTCTACATCTAGTGGATCTACTGTCCTCTTGAACTCAGTAGCCTCATATTTAATCAGCTTGTCATACTGCCTAGCTGAAGGCTATGGTTGTACCACTGGTGTCTGTAGTGGGGCTTGAGTAGGCATGTTACTAGCCATCTGCTAAGCAAATTGAGCAGGGAACTGCGGTACTGAGGGGACTGGTGCGGCTGATCCACTCACATTGTGAAGGGCTAGGGCTTCCCCTTATACCTCAGCCTCTATTGATTGATCGACTGAATGGTCCCCTTCTTCCATAGACAATTAGAGGATATTACACCTCCTAGACAAATAACACAAAGAGATTTCCTCTCATTAGTGCATATTTATAATGTAATGTACTGTATGTATCAAACCATGACATTGAGCAGTTGTACTATGAAGAAAGAATATTTAAATTACAGGTCAAAATAGAATTTAAAAACTTGCTATGATACCACTAAAACATGTCACACCTTACCCCTCTGTAAGGCATAATATGATCCTGTAGTATACCTAATGAATTACCAAACTTCGTCTACTGATAACCCATTAAATACACTACAAGGGATTTTAAACCTTTTCTTATTTCTTTTTACAGTGGTGAGTACTTTTGACAGGTGTTAAAATTTTTTTAACTGAAGTGAAACCAAATAACACATATGAAGTATCAGTAATTTCTGTAAAAATTTTGGCAGAGTGTCGTCTGTATTTTGAATAAAACAGTTCTTCAAAAAACTGTAAAAAGAACTTCCAATAGATTTGTTCAATCCCAAACTCCAATAATAGTTCAACAAAAATAAATTTCTCAACATTTGTCAACTCAATTCAACATCAATTTTCAATATTTCCAAAAGCTGAGATAAGAGAAATATATTACAACATTTTTTTTTACAGACCAAAATAATTTATAACTTTAGTTTACAACTGCTCAAGACCAAGTACAATATATACATACAGTGCACATACATTACAACAAAAATTACAAAAGGTGGTATACTCAATATACCCGGCAAAATCCCAAAAGTGTAGCACAAACAGCCTACTCTACTACTCTGTCTGTCTGTCTACCTGAGACAGCAATGAAAAAGTTATCGCTGAGCTAATGTCTCAGTGGTGCACAACATTAAGAAAATGCAATTTAAAACTATAAACCATAAATCATATAAACTGTGGATACTTAAAATCATAGTTGAATTCAAAAGACAGAGAATGTCATAAAGAATTAAACTCTATCTCACAATGTCTCAATGAATATCAATAAATCACGCATACAGCTTAATCATGATTCCAAAGTCCAATTCATCCCAAAAGCCAATGGCTAATGAGGAATAACATAGCTAGCTAGCAATTATATGAGTACTCATCCTATTCATTCTCAACTGGCACACACCTCAACACTTCAGCCAGAGAAGGAATTCAAAGCCAATTCGTCCCACTAGACAAGCTAGCGAGGAATTCAATCAATATACATGATAGCTGTGGCTTCAAACCATTTGCAATATTTTTCAAGCAATAAGTATCCATCAAATATCATTCAAACAAATTTTCCACAATTTAAGCAATAACATACAAATTGTCATAATTTATTTCAATTGAAAATTCAAAAGAAATAACTGTTGTGCACAAACCTCTGATGAATAGCCTCTTGGCCTTGACTCAGTGTTTCTTTCTCCTTCCCTGAGTCTTTGCTAACTGAACACACTATTTAAAGTGTTTCAGTACTTATTTAAATTGTTTATAATAGTAATATTCAATAATTAAATTTATTTAATACTATTGCTTTCATTAGTCAACCTATAATGTTGACCTTTGATGCACTCTAGGTGAATTAATTTTAATGTTACCAATATGTCACATTTTATAGTCCTTTAGTGTTAGTATATGTTACCAATTTCATTTTCAAGTGTATTGCATTTTATTACAATTTATCGGATTTTAGTATGCTGTTTTGACCTAGCCAGATGACCTAGTTCCCTCGGTTTTCAAGTTTTGGTCAGAATTATAAACTTGTAGGTCTATGTCTTAGTGAACTTTTGCCACAAATTTTAGGTTATTTGGAGTTTACTAGACCAAGTTATGGTCATTTTACTATTGCTGGAAAGATTGCACTAAAATGGCAAACTTAGATCATTTTTAGATCATTTTCGATTCTGGCAGTTTTTATACCCGAACTTATGCAAGCATTTTGACTTATTTATGGTCATTTCTGGGTTTTGTGATCTCTACAAAAGATGTAGTCCTATGCTGAAGGAACGGAAGCGTGAAAAACACAAGATTATACCATTGAATTCAAAAATTTTCACCTAGGGTCACAAGCACCATGCAAGATTTATTTTTATCTATTTGATTTCAATGATAAACAACATATTAAAAATCTTTTAATATGTTTTTGGATCTGTATTTGCCATTTAAGATTTTAAAATTAATCAGATTAATTTTAGAACCCTAGATTAAATCAAGAACGATTACACTAACCTCTTGATGTGCCGCAGTGTATGCGCCTTTGAGATTCGTCTTGAGACACGGATGTTGTCCCTCTAGCTTGTCCACACCAAGAACACCTATGGCAGCCCTTGAACAGCTTCTAAAGCCTTTTCTATTAATTAGAAATTCAAGTTCTGCCTTTTAAGAGATTAGAGATGCAAACAGGACACTAGAAACAATTTCTAGTGTTCTTAATTCAAGATATTGATGGCTAATCTCTTTGAATTGATGAGAGATGAAGAGAAATAGCTGGAGAGGCTCAAAGTGGCGTGACATATGAGAGGAGAGGCTGCTGGTTGTGTTTTCTTTTCATAACCCCACTTAAATAGCTAGGTTAACACATTAAACCCTAGCCACATGTCACCTTTTGATTAGCTCTAGGTTTAAGTGACCCAATCACATTGTGCCAAGTGTCAAACCTATATTTAATCTTGATTTTAATCATCTTACATGATTAAAATTATTTGGCAAGCTTATGTGTTATGCCATGTGTTACCATCTCATGGTGCCACGTGTCACAATCGCAAAATGACCAAAATGCCCTCGTGTCTTAATTTTGAGTTCTTAACCCAAAATAATTATTTTCTTCTTCTAATTAATTTATATCAAATATAAATTAATTAATTAATCTCTATTAATTAATTTCTCATCAATTAAATTCATATTTAAACACTTTAAATATAAATTTAATTTATAATCCTGATCCAATAATCTAGATTGGGTTTCAAGTCATGCGAGGGACTTTGCAATTTTATTGCAAACCAAATCTATTTAATTAATCAATTAAACTCTTTAATTAATTAATTAAATCATATTTAAAGAGGTGATAACTTGTGTATGTGTGTGACTTACTAGGCTCATCACTAATTGGCAATGAGACATGATATCAACTCTTAATATCATCAGAACTCTTTCTTACCATAAATGATTTCTCTAAATCATTTTATGCACCTCATAGACCATGGTTAACACCTAGCATAGCATGTCATGGCCACCCAATTAGTAATAAGGTTTACCTTAAATGAACATATAATCATATGTTACCATGCACTAGAATCTCTCTATTACAAAATCCCAACTCAAGCCGGAGTCATGGTTTATGTCAAACTCCATTTGCTATGAATATTATATTCTCTTTTAATTCCAGTTCTTGATTAAAAGATTTTTCTCATCGTAAACTCTTTCTCAATAAATCTATCTGTCTGGCCAGAACTTGAAACATCAAGAACAATTAAATGAACATAGGATTTTATCTCTATTTACTTAGACGAACAGATTCCATCTTGATCAACACCTACCTCCATATATAACTAGTAGGAGCCAACACATGCCCATATACCCATACATAGTACAAGTATGAAAGTAGTATCAAACTCAAACTACCTATATACAAGATAACTGTGCTATCTCAGTCTAAAGATTATATGCATCGATATGATTTATGACAAAACATTGACAAGAGTAAACTCCATGTGCTTGTCATAAGCGCCACCGGTTCGCCTACTTATCATTTATAAGTGCCTATCATGTTTGTTATATGGCATGAGACTCACCATTCCATCTTATTTATATCTCATATAAATAACTTGGGAACAAACATGAATACAATCTTTCCGATAAGTCATGTCCTTATTATGAAGTATCCTCGATTGTGAACCTATTTATGATACTGTGCTAGAAATATTGTCACTCATATTCTTAACAACTTAAGAATAATATTTCTAACAAAATATCAATGGACCTTTTCTATTACACATAAATATATTATGTAAACGGAAAAGTGGAAATGCCTTTATTAATAAAAATATGTACAAGATACATACTAAATGATATGCTCTAGGCCATATTACTAACAATCTCCCACTAGCACTAGAGCCATTCATTACAATATCTTAGACCCATCTTCTCAAGATGTCACCTAATCGAGATTATGACAAAGGCTTAGTGAATGGATCAGCTGGTTTTTTAGCTGATGTTATATTTTCTGCATGGCTATATCGCCTTGCCCAACTATATCCCTGATAATATGGTAGTGCCTTTCTATGTGTTTGGATTTTGGGTGAGACCTTAGTTCCTTAGCTCGCATGATCGCTCCATTGTTTTCACAAAGGTAGTGGAACCGGCCGACTTAATGGAAGGAACTACTATAAGTTCTCATATTTAACTTCTTTATCCAAACAGCTTCCTTTGCAAAGATTCGATGCAACAATATACTCAAATTTCAAGAGTGGAATCGCAATCGTGCTCGCTTGGAACTCTTCCAACCGATCGCACCTCCATTACAAATGAACACATATCCAAATTTAGACTTTCTATCATAGATATCTGATTGGAAATCGTAATCGTGATAACCATCCAATTGCAAGTCTCCACCTCCATAAATCAAGAATAATTGCTTAGTTCTTCTTAAGTAATTAAGAATATTCTTGACTATCCAATGTTCCAAACTCGATTGGATTGATACCGCTAGTCAAACTAACAAAGATATGCGATATCCGGCCTAGTACACAACAGTGCATACATTAAACTTCCAATAGCCGAAGCATATGGAATCCTGGCCATCTTATCTCTTTCTTCAGATGTCTTTGGAGACATCTCTTTAGAAAGATGGATACCATGTCTCACTGGTAACAATCCTCTCTTGGAATCAAGCATGTTAAACCTCTTTAACACCTTTTCCAAGTATAGACTTTGTGATAAACCAATTATCCTTTTCGCTCTATCTCTATAGATGCGAATCCCAAGAATATAGGTTGCCTCCCCTAAGTCTTTCATGGAGAATGTATTTGACAACCATACCTTTATAGTCGTCAACATACCGTATCATTACCCATCAACAAGATGTCATCCACATATAAGACAAGGAAAATGATAGCATCACTAACCTTCTTATATACACATGGCTCATCATCATTTTTGATAAAACTAAAGGATTTAATGGCTTCATCAAAACGGATGTTCCAACTCCTCAAGCTTGTTTCAACCCATAAATGGATCGCTTTAGCTTGCATACCTTGGAACCATCTTGGGATTCAAATCCCTAGGTTGTTCCATGAAAATGTTTTCTTCAATGTATCCATTAAGAAAAGTCGCTTTGACATCCATCCGCCAAATCTCATAATCATAGTATGCAGCTATTGCTAATAAAATCCTAATTGATTTAAGCATGGCAACAAAGTAGAAAGTCTCCTCATAGTCTATTCCTTGCCTTTGGCGAAACCCTTTCGCTACTAGCCTTGCCTTATAGGTCTCTACCTTTCCATCGTAACCAATTTTCTTCTTGAAAACCCATTTGTTCCCTATAGGTACAATACCTTTAGGTGGGTCAACAAGATCCCAAACTTGATTCTTATACATGGAATCAATCTGATTTCATAGCATCAATCCATTTTGAAGAGTCTATATCGATATAGCTTCTTCATAGGTAAGTGGATCATCTCCATGATCTACTTCTTCATGAGTAGACAACTCTTGTTCTTCTTCATGAAGAAAACCATATCTCACCGTGGGTGAGATACCACGGTTGTTCTACGAGGAACAAATTGTAGATGTTTCATTAATGGGTATAGGTTGACTAGATGGATCTATATCCATCCGATCATTGGTTGGTCGAATTCTCCAATTCTAACTCTATTTGCCTTCCTTTGCCTCCTTCTTGAACAAACTGTTGTTCAAGAAATGTGGCATCTCTACTTATCACAACCTTTGTGAAGTAGGCAATAAAAATAATATCCAAAACTATCTTTTGGATATCCAACAAATCGACCTTTTCTCGATCCGGTCTCCAATTTATCGGTGTTCACTTTTTGATATAAGTCGACAACCCCAAATCTTAACATGCTTAAGACTTGGTTTTCTTCCATGCCATATCTCATAAGGTGTGGAAGAAACTGATTTTGATGGAATCCTATTCAGAATATACAAAGTCGATTCTAATGCAAATCCCCAAAAGGAGATTGGCATATCAAGATAGCTCATCATACTACGCACCATATCCAATAGGGTACGATTTCTCCTTCAGATACACCATTCGGTTGTATGCGTTCCCGGAGGAGTCACCGAGAAACAATGCCATGCTCTCTCAAGTATTCATCAAATTCAAGACTCAAATATTCACCTCCACGATCCGATCGAAGAGCTTTAATATTTTTTCCTGCTTGATTTACTACTTGATTTAAATTCCTTAAACTTTTCAAAGGATTCATGTTTGTATTTCATCAAATACAAATACCCAAACCTTGATTTATCATCAAGAAAGGTAATAAAATAATGAAAGCCCTCTAGCCATTTCTTTAAATGGACCACATACATCACTATGTATTAGCTCCAAAATATTTTCACTCTTAGCCCTTGTCCAACAAAGGGTGATCTAGTCATTTTGCCTCAAGGCAAGATTCACAAGTTGGAGTAGGCTCAGAGCCCAATGAGGATAGAATCCCCATTTTCTCCAATTTTGCAATCCTATCTTCGCAACATGACCTAACCTTAAGTGCCAAGTATATTTTGAACTTGAGTTGGTTTTCACCATGGCATTGCTTTCATTTAGATTGCTACACTCGCCGTGGAAACACTTTCATCGGCAATGGAAACACTTTCCTGTTGGCGTGGAAACACTTTCCTTTGCCTCCATCGCCTTTAGTCTTACTTTTCTGCTTAGCTATTTTCTTGAAGGACCAGAATCTGAGGTTTCTTTTTCTTATTGCCTTTCTTCTTGTTGGACTTTCCACAGAAGAAGATGCAACCAAAGCTACCTCTTTTCTTTATTGCCCGGCATATTCTTTTGGGCAATAACCAAAGATGTTGAGTAATTCAGCTAAGGTGCATTCTGTTTAGTCATATGGAAATTTGTCACAAAATTCCCAAAAGACTCAGAAGGGATCAAGGATCAAATCCGTTTGTAGTTGGAAATCCATGTTGAAGTCAAGATGTTCCAACCGCTCAATCACCGAATCATCTTGTGGACATGATCCCCAACATTACATCCCTCGGACATCCTCATACGGAATAATCGTTTAGATATCTCATACCTAGCATTCTGCTGTGCTCACCATACAACTCTTGTAGGTGAAGGAGGATCTCACTAGCACTCTGCATGTTCTCATGTTGCTTCAGAACTCATTACTCATGGAAGCAAGCATGTAACACTTAGCTCTCATATCATGCTCCTTCCACTTGTCCAAAGTATCATGTTCCTCTTGTGTGGCCTCCGGAGGTAAGGGACCAGAACATTTGAATATAGAACATATCCTATATGTTCAAGGTTCAGACAAGTTTCAAATTTCTTAGCCAATCGCATGATTAGGTCCTGTCAACTGTTGTGATCAAGTATGCTTGCAAGGATATTGGATGGTGGTGGTTGTTTTGTGCTCATTTTTATCGTAAAATTAATCGCAGAAAATAATCCGATTAATTAGTAAATGTATCATGTAATTAACCAAAATGATTATGGTCTTTTAATCAAATTGGTCCTCCCACTAACTTAGCGAATCCTACACTTCCAAAGTAGAAAACGGAAATCCTAGTTGGATGGATTTCTAGTGGGTGATTGAATTCTTATAATTCTATTGATCATCCTCAGGTACATCCATTATTGGAATTACAATAAACTATAAGTGAGCAACTCCTTGCCCATCACATCTCATGTGAGGTTCAATCCTTTTACTAGCCCCAAATGCTCAAAATCTCAGGTACATCCAATATTGACTTATCTTGCATTAGTTAAGTTGATCCCATTGAGCCAGTAATTATGCAAATAATTTTAATGTCCTCAGGTACATCCAATATTGGCCACCAAACCATTTACATATTTACAACATCTCATGCTTAACAATTATTCTTAAGAAAATCTCTTAAATTAATTGCATCTCATGCAACTATTTAAAATTTCTTAAAATAATTGCCCCAATGGAGGGCTTATGTTATAATTACTTTAATTATAGCATTTCCAACTTAATCATTTGTTTGGAAGATTTTAAAGCCATCCTAATTACTATTAAGGTCTCACTTTGCACATTATCCATTTAGCATGCATATATCATATAATTGCATACATTCCCATACATCTCATGCATTCATGGATAAGCAGTAAATATGGTATGATCATGGACTTTCTAAGGATTCAATTCGAGCCACCAAGAATTGAATCAGGGCATTCCTAGGTGCATTTCATTCATTCATTTTACAAGAGTTGCTGAAGGAGTACATAATCAACACTTGATCTTGAATTCCTCCCACTGGTCCCACCAATGCTCTTGACCTCCTTGAACTTCTTGCAATCCAATATTACATAGTAATCCTTGGCATACCAAGGCGAATTTACAAGAACTTAAATAAATGAAATTACAACCCAAAAATATTACAAACTTAATAATATATGCCCAAAATAAATTAAAATAAATTAATTTACAATCCCAAAGAAACATAAAAGAAATAAATCCAATCACATTGGTCTTTTATAGTCCATGATCATCCATCATGCATATCACTATTTAACAATTAAATAAAACATACATACTTATATTAAATTGAATATCTCATATTCAACTTAAAAATCCAGATTTTAATATGATTCAAATAAATTTAAAAATTCAGATTTGAATCTCATTCAAACAAATTTAAAAATTCAGATTTGAATCACATTCAAACAACTTCAAAAATTCAGATTTGAATCACATTCAAATATTTTTTAAAAAATCAGATTTGAATCACATTCAAATATTTTTTAAAAAATCAGATCTGAATTTTATTGAATCAATTTAAAAAAATCAGATTTAAATATGATTCAAACAACTTTAAAAATTCAGATTTGAATCACATTCAAACAACTTTTAAAATTCAGATTTGAATCACATTCAAACATTTTTTTTTAAATTCTGATTTGAATCATAATTTAATTGTGTGATTAAAACAACTAATTAAACACTTTAATTAGTCAAAGAATAGGCCTTAGATCATACAACAATTGCAGAATTAAAAGCCAAACCTTGAATCACCCATGGAACCATTGTTGCCGCCACCATTGGTGGCTTCACCATGTGTGACGCCACACCTCTTAATCCAACCAGCAATGAATCAATCATCTTATGATCAAATCACACAATTAAATCATATAATCAACAATCTAAATGGCAAATATAGTGGCTCTGATACCAATTGAAGGAAGCGTGAAAAACACAAGATTATACCATTGAATTCAAAAATTTTCACCTAGGGTCACAAGCACCATGCAAGATTTATTTTTATCTATTTGATTTCAATGATAAACAACATATTAAAAATATTTTAATATGTTTTTGGATCTGTATTTGCCATTTAAGATTTTAAAATTAATCAGATTAATTTTAGAACCCTAGATTAAATCAAGAACGATTACACTAACCTCTTGATGTGCTGCAGCGTGTCTGCGCCTTTGAGATTCGTCTTCAGGACACCAGATGTTGTCCCTCTAGCTTGTCCACACCAAGAACACCTATGGCAGCCCTTGAACAGCTTCTAAAGCCTTTTCTATTAATTAGAAATTCAAGTTCTGCCTTTTAAGAGATTAGAGATGCAAACAGGACACTAGAAACAATTTCTAGTGTTCTTAATTCAAGAGATTGATGGCTAATCTCTTTGAATTGATGAGAGATGAAGAGAAATAGCTGGAGAGGCTCAAAGTGGCGTGACATATGAGAGGAGAGGCTGCTGGTTGTGTTTTCTTTTCATAACCCCACTTAAATAGCTAGGTTAACACATTAAACCCTAGCCACATGTCACCTTTTGATTAGCTCTAGGTTTAAGTGACCCAATCACATTGTGCCAAGTGTCAAACCTATATTTAATCTTGATTTTAATCATCTTACATGATTAAAATTATTTGGCAAGCTTATGTGTTATGCCATGTGTCACCATCTCATGGTGCCACGTGTCACACCGCAAAATGACCAAAATGCCTCGTGTCTTAATTTTGAGTTCTTAACCCAAAATAATTATTTTCTTCTTCTAATTAATTTATATCAAATATAAATTAATTAATTAATCTCTATTAATTAATTTTCATCAATTAAATTCATATTTAAACACTTTAAATATAAATTTAATTTATACTACACATCCAATAATCTAGATTTGGTTTCAAGTCATGCTAGGGACTTTGCAATTTTATTGCAAACCAAATCTATTTAATTAATCAATTAAACTCTTTAATTAATTAATTAAATCATATTTAAATAGGTGATAACTTGTGTATGTGTGTGACTTACTAGGCTCATCACTAATTGGCAATGAGACATGATATCAACTCTTAATATCATCGAACTCTTTCTTACCATAAATGATTTCTCTAAATCATTTTATGAACCTCATAGACCATGGTTAACACCTAGCATAGCATGCCATGGCCACCCAATTAGTAATAAGATTTGCCTTAAATGAACCTATAATCATATGTTACCATGCACTAGAATCTCTCTATTACAAAATCCCAACTCAAGCTGGAGTCATGGTTTATGTCAAACTCCATTTGCTATGAATATTATGTTCTCTTTTAATTCCAGTTCTTGATTAAAAGATTTTTCTCATCGTAAACTCTTTCTCGAATAAATCTATCTGTCTGCCAGAACTTGAAACATCAAGAACAATTAAATGAACATAGGATTTTATCTCTATTTACTTAGAGGAACAGATTCCATCTTGATCAACACCTACCTCCATATATAACTAGTAGGAGCCAACACATGCCCATATACCCATACATAGTACAAGTATGAAAGCAGTATCAAACTCAAACTACCTATATACAAGATAACAGTGCTATCTCAGGTCTAAAGATTATATGCACTGATATGATTTATGACAAAACATTGACAAGAGTAAACTCCATTTGATTGTCATAAGCGCCACCGTTCGGCCTACTTATCATTTATAAGTGCCTATCATGTTTGTTATATGGCATGAGACTCACCATTCCATCTTATTTATATCTCATATAAATAACTTGGGAACAAACATGAATACAATCTTTCTGGATAAGTCATGTCCTTATTATGAAGTATCCTCGATTGTGAACCTATTTATGATACTTCGTGCTAGAAATATTGTCACTCATATTCTTAACAACTTAAGAATAATATTTCTAACAAAATATCAATGGACCTTTTCTATTACACATAAATATATTATGTAAACGGAAAAGTGGAAATGCCTTTATTAATAAAAATATGTACAAGATACATACTAAATGATATGCTCTAGGGCATATTACTAACATATGCCTAAGCTTTCCAACCATATAAATTCAAGTCATTTGGACCTGTTTTAAGTGAGTTATGGCCAAAATACTGGCTGCTGTTCAAATGGTCAGTTTTCAGGTTTGCAAAGTCACTAATCCGGATTTGGTCAATTCTCATGTCACTTTCTGGATAGAATTTAGGTAGGCTTTCTTCATAAAAGTTGGCACATTTTGTGCCTAGTTTCACCTCCAATTGGCCTCATACCAATTGGAGTCACACACTTAGGGTTATAGGCTCATTTGCATACTGCCCTTTACATGTCTCTCAAACACCAATCCAATATACACATTAACCTTGTTATAAGTCTACTTCTTTACCAAATTCTGAATTGGTACTAACCATAACCACTCAACACATCATATTTAGGTCAACTTTGGGAGAATATAACAACTCACATACATCAATTACAATTCATAATTTCAAAGTCCAATTTCAACATCTTACACATGAAATTACTTAGCTAATACATATGCTTCAATTAGCAACATACTATACACTTTTAATAATCCAATCAATATCATAATTTACCAATTAATTTCATACAATTATCCACCTTCTAAGCTCATCAAGGCTGCCAGAATTTATCACTTGTTCAAGGTTTTCCACAATTGCTCAAACCCTACCTCAAAACATCAACATTAAACATACACATGAAGTAATCTTTCTAACTCTTGTAATACCTTCATTAACATCACAAAACATCTCTTTCACACATGAATAAATAAATCTCTAAGTTCTTCCATGGCTGTCGAATTTGAGTTCACCAAATACTCAATTAATTCTTCAAATTCCTCAACAAATTAACTCACCATAACATCAATTCAAAGTTTAATGAAGCAAGGGAGGAAAAATTAGCACTAACCTTACTTTGAAATTTATAAAATCTCACCCAAACTTCTTCTTTTTGCTGCCTATATGTTGCCCATGATGTGTAGACTAAGTTTAATGAAGAGAATTCATAAATTTAGCTTGAAAATGGAGGAGATCTCAAGCTTGCATGGGCGGCTTCCATGGAGAGAAATTGGGACACCATTTTTGGCCATAAGAGAAGCTTGGTGAGGATGATGAAGTGAGTGGGAAATCTATCCTCTTATTAAGTATTTATATGTTCACTTAGTACTCCACTAAACATAGGTTAATTATATTATAATCCAAGGTTTCAATAATTGAAATTATGGCCTTAATTTCCCTTAAATTATATTTTATCTTTAATTTCATTTTTCATTAAATTTTCAAAATGTAATACCACTTATTTTTCATTGACATTTAGGTCAAAAGCCAACTCTAGGTGTCAAATGACCAAAATACCCCTCTTCGGGTTTGTATTTTTAATTTTTCGGTAACACCGATTTTTGCCGATTTCCTGAATTTTTCATTTTTCTTTGTACAAATTATTTAATTTTCTTTAACATTTCTAATGTCAATTATACTTCAATAAGTCTTTAATTATGTCTCGAAACTTAATTCCGAGGGTTCTCTGCAGTCCTGGGGTCAGCTATTGCCTGCGTCGTAACTTCCCCGTGCGGTCACCCATCGCTGCGGTGCTGGCTCGTTTAACTTAGTTTCATTTTCTCTCTTTTATTTTCTCTTAATATTTTTGTATTTTTTTTTATTTATTTCGGCATTTCATGTCTCCTCACTAACATTTAAATGTAGTTCCAGGTATTCTAGCTGTCCGGACAGACACTGGTCATCGGAACAGTTCACTACCGAATATAGGGGTGTTACATTCTCCCAATCTTCAATTTGAGGTCTAAATTTCAAGTTTTTGTAGTGTTTGGCTATGGAAATTATGGTGAAAATCAAGATTTTACAAGCTTAGAAAATTAACAATGGAGGGAGGAATGGGAAGATGGTGGCCGACCAAGAAGATGGAGAAGAAGAAGATAAAGTCTTCATTATTGATTTTTGTCTTCTATTTAAATATCTCTTATATATATATTAATTTAATTTTAATTATAATTATTATAATTTTTAACAAATTCATTAATTCCTTATTTGTCCTATTTAAAATTTCCTATACATAACCCTTAATTTATTTATTTCCATTCTAAAGTTTTAGGCTTACTCATTTTAATTGGACATTTTTGTCAAAAGTCAACTCTTGAAGTGAATTAACCAAAATGCCCATTATTGGGTTATAGTCAATCTTTTTCCATAATACCCGATGAGTCCTTAGGTTTTGATTCACTTATTTACACTTATTTCCTTTTCATTTCTTTGATTTTCAAATTCTCAATAATTCCTCCATTAACCCTCAATTAAAGATTTTATTGGGTCTGACACGAATTTAGCGTTGCAACTGAACTCACAGTCGCTTCTCGGTCCAATCACTCATCGCCGGGACCTAGGCTCATTTAACCTATTTATACTCCATTTCTTTTATTTTCCTCCAACCTCATTTGATCTTTACTAATTTAATTTATGGCCTTTTATGTGATTTAAGTATGGTTCCAGATATTCTAGCCGTGACGCCCTTCACCCGTCTACAGTGTAGCCGAGCGAGGAGTGCCACATTCGGTGTCGGAGCACCCTATCTTATGCTGTCCTGTTCATTATTAATTTTAAACTTATAGAAAACATGTGGTGAAAATTTTTTTTTCTTACAATTTAATTTCTGTAGATACCCGGGCAGAACCTGCTCTGTTTAATTAACATCTGGCGTGTTTCACTAGTTACTTGTTAAAAATAATTTCATGTCTATCTCACATATCTACATGTCATATCATGTCATTTCTACTTATACAATTTTAAGAAGTATATTCATTCATTCATTCATATGGAAACTCATATACAAAAAGTTACAACTTTACTTACAGCCCAAATATATGATTACAACTTATTTACATCACAGACTATAATTATAAAATGTTTATATACACTGAACCAAAATACTAGTCTATACATGCGCCCTATCAAAATACAAAAGACTGACGTGACTCTGGACGGTGGCAGATATGGTCAGAGCTCTGTCAGGGCACTACTGTTGTGGCTGCTGCTACGGCTATGTATGATCTCCTGTATCTACGCGATGGAAAAACTAACGCGCTAAGCAAATTGCTTAGTGGTGCATAATTTAAAAGAAATATAGTTAACTAATTAAAATAATTATTCTATGCTAAATTCCATAATTTCTAAGTTATTTATGAATTCTCTGCACTTTGGGAACAATTGGATTTAACAGTATCTTTTCTAGTCATTTCTTATCTTTTTAGTCTTAATTAATTTATAACATTGCCCAAGTAACCTATAATAGACTATAAGTGCTGGATACACGGGAGTATACTGGTTAGACAGTCATATGTCTACTTTGTATATAACTGTCATGTCAGGCACAAGGCCAGTGGGCAGGCTTTTAAAGCCAAAAAATGAAATTAGGCACAATGGCCAACGGGCAGGCATATAGCCTGTAGAACAATTATATCAAACATATTTTGTCAATAAATGATTATTCATGTAGGCAGTACTACTATCTGTAATCCCTAATTGCTATAACAATCGATCCAAACAATATACATAAGCCTAGGTTTACTTTAGGCAATTAAGCATTATTAATTCTTTATTAGACTTTTCATGTCATTTTGCAGTGGGAAAGTGGATCCCACATACCTGTTTCATGTAATTTGGCATATAGTGACTTATTAGGGGTAAGTCCCTACCAAAATGTAATTTGTTTCAAGAACCTTTATTTAGGTTCAGTTTTAGTGTCTTGAATTTGCATATCAAATTGAGTAATTTGTGGCTACTGTTTGGCCCCGCTTCCTTCATGGAAGTTGTTCTTTTATGTCTTGTTTTTATTTTCCCTTTTAAATCATGTCAATTTGATTTGTAGAACTCAAGTTATGATCAAATAACCATAACTGGTTCAGTTGTAAATTCTAGTTCCTTAGCTAGGCAGTTTGGTATCATATTTTACCAATTTGTTTGAATAGGTTATAGCAACATTTAGGCCTAGTATTCTTCATAGGATTTGTTTTCCTATGCCTTATGGTCACTTAGAATTTTTATTTGTAATTTTTCAAGTTTTGTAGCACCATTTATAACCCAATAACTGGCCTGGACTATTCTGGTCACTTATGCAATTTCCAGATTTTGTGCACTAATTTAACTTAGACAATTGACCTATTTCTCTTAATTTCTGGGTTTTGATCAAAATACCAATCTTGTAGGTCTATGTCTCATTGAAATTTTGGTACTGGTTTGAGGGCATTTGGATTTCTGTGGACCAAGTTATGGCCTCTTTGCAAAAACTAGTCAAGCAGCCTATGTTTAACAAATCTGGGCAATTTCAATTCTAGACAGTTTTGGTAACCTAATTTGGGCCAGCAATTTGACTTGATTAAAGGTATTTTTGGGTTGTGGGATCTTCACAAAAGTTATATCCCTATGTCTAAGCTTTCCAATGGTATAAGATTCAGGTCATTTGGACCTATCTAGAGTGAGTTATGCCCTAATGATTGGATACTGTTCATTTGGTAAATTTCTGGGTTCACAAATTTGGTCATCTAGATTAGAGCAACTTTTAGGTCATTTCTAGAAAGAATTTGGACATGGTTTCTTCATGGAAAATGGTACATTTTAGATCTAGTTTTGCGTCCAATTGGTCTCATACCAATAGGGGCCACAAAAATGCAGTTAGGACTCAAAATACACATTGACTTTCAACAATTCTCAATCTGCAAGGAAATTACACTCCCAATTTCATTTCTCCTCCAACTCCCTTACTTCAAATAGTATTCATGGAACTTCTATTATCATCAAGCATCTCAATACAATCAATTTCCAACAGTTTACATGAGTCTTTAATAGTTAATTCAAAACTCTAGTTCAATTGGTCAAAATCAACAACACACACATAAAAACAATATCCTAGTATATGTAACTTCAAATATCCACTTCTAATTCACTTTCACATATCCATGAATACCATTAATCACTATTTAATTCATGAAATTACCAATCTTCGAAGTTCCTCGAGGATGCCAAATTGGGCAGTTTCACAAGTCCCTCATAATTTGTTCAAAGCCCTAATTTAAATGGTCAAAGTCAACAATATATATGCAAGTAAATTTTAATACTCTTAATCACCTTACTCAACATCACTAATCACCCTTTTTCATGAATAATTTAATCAATATCCATGCTTATCAAGGCTGTCAAAGTGGAGAAATTTCACAAGTCTCCTTTAATTAAATGAAAACCCTAATTCAATTTATCAACCTCACATATATACATGCAATTGAATCCTAGTACATGTAATTACCCTAATCAACATCATTAACCCCCATTTACATGAAAGAAATTATCACACTCTCTTACCTATCAAGGCTGCCAAATTGGGGGACTCACAATTACCCATCATTTTCTTAAATTTCCTTAGAATATCAACTCAATTCAACCTTAATTCAAGATATAACTAATAAAGGGGGGGAAATTATGCACTAACCTCAACTTGTGAGAATTCTAAGCTTATAAAACCTCAAAATTACTCCTTCCTTTTGCTGCTTATAGTCTTCCCAAGGTGTGATGGCTAACTTTAATGAAGGGAAATTGTGTTTTTAGGTGGAAAATTGGAAAGATTCAAGCTTACATGCAAGAAGGCATCAATGGAGGGAAGGGGAATAGGGTTTCGGCATGTGAGGTGAAGGGAGGGAGAATGAGATTTTTTATTAGAAAATTCTGCCAACTTTTAGCCTTTTATACCCCCCCTCCACTAACTTTAGTTCATTAATATAATAATCAAGGGTTTTAAGAATTCTAATTAACCCCACTTATCTTCCTTTAATTGCACTACACGTGACTTCATATTTTCATGAGATTTTTAACAATTTAATGCCACTCATTTTTAATGGACTTTTTGGTCAAAAGTCAACTTTAGGTGCCAAATAACCAAAATGTCCCTCTTCGGGTTAAGTCTCACTTTTTCGGTAATACCGATCAAATCCCTAATCTGACTGTCCCCTTTAATTTTTATATTGTCTATTTTATTTTTATTTTCACCTTTACTAATTAATTAAATTTTTCTTTGACATTTTTAATGTCATTTATATCTCAGTAAATTCCTAATTAAACCCCGGAAATTATTTCCTAGGGTTCCTTGCGGGTTTGGGCCACGGCTCATTTAACCTAATTTCATTTCATGTCTTTTATTTTTCCTCATATTTTTTTATCAAGTATTCCATCATTTTATGTCTCCTCACTATCATTTAAATGTAGTTCCTGGCATTCTGACTGTCCGAACAGATGTTAGTCGTCGGAACAGTAGGATGTATGGACTACCGATGATGAGGGCATTACAATTCTTCCCCTCTAATTAAAATTTCATCCTTGAAATTTACCTGGTGTGAAGAGCTGAGGGAGCTGCTGCCTCATCGTGTCCTCTCTCTCCCAAATTGCCTCTTTTGTGTTATGGTGTCTCCATATAACTTTTACAAGTGGAATTCTCTTTTTCTAAGTTCTTTTACCTCTCATGCAAAGATTCTGATTGGCTCTTCTTCATATGTCAAGTCAAGTTGCACAATTATCTCTTCTACTAAAATGACATGTGAAGGACCTGATCTGTATCTCCTGAGCATCGACACATGGAATACATTATGAATCTTGTCTAGCTCAGGTGGTAAAGCTAGCCTGTAGGCTACTGGACCCACATATTCAATGACATCGTATGGACCAATAAACCAAGGGCTTAACTTACTCTTCTTGCCAAATCTTAACACTTTCTTCCAAGGTGATACCTTGAGAAATACCTTATCACCAACCTCACACTCTATATCCTTTCTCCTCAGGTCAGCATATGACTTCTGTCTATCTGAGGCGACTTTCAGGTTATCTCTGATTAGCTTCACTTTTTCTTCTGTCTGTCTCACTAGGTCTGGGCCCACTACTTTCTCCTCGCCCATTTCTGTCTAGCATAAGGGAGTCCTGCATCTTCTCCCATACAATGCTTCATATGGAGCCATTTTTATACTAGCTTGGTAGCTGTTGTTATAAGCAAACTCTATCAAGGGAAGATACTTCTCCCAACTTCCTTCAAAATCAATAATGCAGCTCCGAAGCATATCTTCTAGCACCTGAATCACCATTTCAGACTGTCCATCCGTTTGAGGATGAAAAGCCATATTGAAGTGTAGTTGAGTGCCTAACAACTCCTATAGCTTCTTCCAAAATCTCGAAGTAAACCTCGGGTCTTGATCAGATACGATCGATGTTGGCACTCCATGTAACCATACTATCTCAGCTATGTAGATTTCTGCTAATCTCTCTAGTGAGTAGTCGGTTATGATAGGTAGGAAATGAGCAGACTTGGTTAATCTGTCAATAATTACCCAGATGGTATCATGCTTCTTCTGTGTCAATGGCAGCCCAGTAACAAAATCCATGGTGATGCAGTCCCATTTGCACTCTAGTATGGATATCGGTTGTAACAATCCTGATGAAACCTGATGCTCAGCTTTAACCTGCTGGCATGTAAGACATCTAGTCACAAAATCACTAATCTCTTTCTTCATTCCAGGCCACCAGTACTACTCCTTCAGATCATGATACATCTTAGTACTCCCTGGGTGCAAAGCATGGAAGCTACTATGTGCTTATTTTAGGATATTTTTTTCAGTTCCTCATCTCCTAGTACATCGATTCTGCCTTTATAATATAGGCACCCATCTCCTTTCAACTCATAATCAGTTTCCTTCCCCTCTTTAACTTTACCCATACTAGTTAGCAACTTTTTATCCCTTAGCTGTGCTTCTTGTATTTGTTGTAGCAAAATTTGCTTTACATGTAACTCAGCCAAAAGTACCCCATCCTATGCTAAAGACAACCAAGCATTTAATGCTCTTAAAGCCATCATGGACTTCCTGCTCATTGCGTTAGCCACTACATTTGCCTTTCCAGGATGGTAGTCGATCACATAGCTATAATCTTTAAGAAATTCAATCCATCTCCTCTATCTCAGGTTGAGTTCCTTTTGGGTTGGCAAGTACTTCAAACTCTTGTGATCCGTGTAGATATAACACTTCTCACCATACAGATAGTGCCTTCATATCTTCAGTGCAAATATTATTGCAGCCAATTCTAGATATGTGTTGGGTAGTTCTTTTCATGTGGCCTTAGCTATCTAGAAGCATGGGCAACTACTTTCCCTTCTTGCATCAGACCACACCCAAGACCGTTATAAGAGGCATTACTGTAGATCACATAGTCTTTCCCTGACTCTGGCTGTGTCAGCACTGGAGCTTCTGTAAGCATAGCCTTTAGCTTCTCAAAACTAGCTTAACATTTGTCATTCTAGTCAAACTTGACATTCTTGTATAGCAACTTAGTCAGTGGGGCTGCTATAAGGGAGAATCCCTTCACAAATCTCCTGTAGTATCCAACTAACCCCAAGAAGCTTCTAACCTCTGTTATATTTTTGGGAGGCTTCCATTCAACTATTGCTTCAATCTTTTTTGGATCTACCCTGATCCCATCTGCTGATACAATGTGTCTAAGGAAAGATATCTCATCTAGCCAGAAGTCACACTTGGACAGCTTAGCATAGAACTATTTTTCTCACAGTATCTATAATACTACTCTCAGGTGTTCTGTGTAGGCTGTACCACTCTCGATATGGTCACCCACCATCTATATGCATTCTCCTGTAGTAGAGATAGAGCACACTCCAACTGCTGCTCTAAGGTCCAGTACAGCTGCTGCAAAACCCTCTCTGTCCTCTCCAGCCAATACTCTGCTGTGGCTGGATCATCCTCCTTTTTGCCCTTGAAGTTAACTACCCCATACTTTTGCAGTCTCTCTAATGGGGATCTGTGTACAGGTTGCGGCTGTAGGGGTGGTGGTGGCTGTACAAGTGGTGGTGGCGGTGGTGGTGGCGGTGGCTGTGGCTATGGAGGTGGAGGTGGCTGTGGTTGAGGTATGGCTCCGGTGACCTGACGAAGTAGCTAAGTCATCTGTTCTAGGAAGGCTTGCTATGCTCTCCCTGCAGTACCACGTGATGACTTTGCTCTGCTACTTCACCCCCTACTAGGAGCAGGTGCAGGTGCGTGACTCTCTACCTCCTTCTCTATCGGTCCAGGAGGCCCGTGCTCTGAAGGATTAGATGCCATTGATCCTAAAAAACAGATAAAGAACAGATCTGCACTAGTGTCACCTTGACTCTATTTAAAGGCCCATGCATGTGATGCACTCTATCTATTTCTATCTATCTAGGTCTAGGACTGCCTAAACCTCTACTCTGATACCACTAAATGTGATGCCCCTCACCTGTCTATAGTATAGCCGAACGAGGAGTGCCACATTCGGTGCTGGAGCACCCTATCTTATGTTGTCCTATTCATCGTTAATTTTAAACTTATAGAAAATATGTGGTGAATTTTTTTTTTCTCACAATTTAATTTCTGTGGATACTTGGGGAAAACCTCCTCTATTTAATTAACATCTGGCGATTTTCACTAGTTACCTATTAAAAACAATTTCATGTCTATCTCACATATCTACATGTCATATCATATCATTTTTACTTATACAATTTCAAGAAGTATATTCATTCATTCATTCATATGGAAACTCATATACAAAAAGTTACAACTTTACTTATAGCCCAAATATATAATTACAACTTATTTACATCATAGACTATAATTACAAAATGTTTATATATACTGAACCAAAATACTAGTCAATGCATGGGCCCTACCAAAATACAAAAGACTGAGGTAACTTTGGACGGTGGCAGATCTGGTCAGAGCTCTGTCAGGGCACTGCTGCTATGGTTGTGTATGATCTCTTGTACCTACGCAATGAAAAAACCAATGCGCTAAGCAAATTACTTAGTGGTAAATGATTTAAAAGAAATACAATTAAAATAATTATTCTATGCTAAATTCTACAATTTCTAAGTTATTTATGAATTCTCTGAACTTTAGGAACAATTGGATTTAACAGTATCTTTTCTGGTAATTTCTTATATTTTCAGTCTTAATTAATTTATAACAGTGCCCAAGTAACCTATAATAGACTAAAAGTGTTGGATACAAGGGAGTATACTGGTTAGATAGCCATATGTCTACCTTGTATACAACTATCATGTCAGGCACAAGGCTAACGAGCAGGCTTTTAAAGCTAGAAAATGAAATTAGGCACAATGGCCAACGGGCAGGCATATAGCCTGTAGAACAATCATATCAGACATATTTTGTCAATAAATGATTATTCATGTAGGCAGTACTGCTATCTGTAGTCCCTAATTACTATACCAATCGATCCAAACAATATACATAAGCCTAGGTTTACTTTAGACAATTAAGCATTATTAATTCTTTATTAGACTTTTCATGTCATTTTGCATTGGGAAAGTGGGTCCCACATATCTGTTTCATGTAATTTAGCATGTAGTGACTTATTAGGGGTAAGTACCTACCAAAATGTAATTTGTTTCAAGAACCTTTCTTTAGGTTCAGTTTTAGTATCTTGACTTTGCATGTCAAATTGAGCAATTTGTGGCCATTGTTTGGCCCCACTTCCTGCATGGAAGTTGTTCTTCTTTGTCTTGTCTTTATTTTCCCTTTTGAATCATGTTAATTTGATTTTTAGAACTCAAGTTATGGTCAAATAACCATAACTTGTTCAGTTGCAAATTCTGGTTCCTTAGCTAGGCAGTTTGGTATCTTAATTTACCAATTTGTTTGAATAGTTATAACAACATTTAGGCCCAGTATTCTTCATAGGATTTGTTTTCCTATGCCTTGTGGTCACTTAGAATTTTTATTTGTAATTTTTCAAGTTTTGTAGCACCATTTATAACCTAATAACTGGCCTGGACTATTCTGGTCTCTTATGTAATTTCTGGATTTTGTGCACTAATTTGACCTACCCAATTGACCTATTTCTCTTGATTTCTGGGTTTTGGTCAAAATACCAATCTTGTAGTTCTATGTCTTATTGAAATTTTGGCACTAGTTTGAGGGCATTTGGATTTCTGTGGACCAAGTTATGACATCTTTGCCAAAACTGGTCAAGTAGCCTATGTTTAGCAAATCTGGGCAATTTCAATTCTGGACAGTTTTGGTAACCTAACTTTGGCCAGCAATTTGACTTCATTAAAGGCATTTCTGGGTTCTATGATCTTCATAAAAGTTGTATCCCTATGTCTAAGTTTTCCAATGGTATAAGATTAAGGTCATTTGGACTTGTCTAGAGTGAGTTATGCCCTAATGATTAGGCACTATTTATTTGGTAAATTTTTGGGTTCACAAATTTGGTCATCCGAATTAGGGCAACTTTTAAGTCATTTTTTAGACAGAATTTAGACATAGTTTCTTCATGGAAAATGGTACATTTTAGATCTAGTTTTGCCTCTAATTAGCCTCATCCCAATTGGGGCCACACAAATGTAGTTAGGACTCAAAATACACACTGACTTTCAATAATTCTCCACCTGCAGGGAAATTATACTCCCAATTTCATTTCTCCTCCAACTCCCTTACTTCAAATAGCATTCATGGCACTTCTATTATCATCAAGCATCTCAATACAATCAATTTCAGTAGTTTACACAAGTCTTTAATAGTCAATTCAAAACTCTAGTTCAATTGGTCAAAATCAACAACACACACATGAAAACAATATGCTAGTATATGTAACTTCAACTATCAACATCTAATTCACTTCCACATATCCATGAACACCATTAATCACTATTTAATTCATGAAATTACCCATCTCTGAAGTTCCTCAAGGCTACCAAATTGGGCAGTTTCACAAGTCCCTTATAATTTGTTCAAAGCCCTAATTCAAATGGTCAAAGTTAACAATATATATGCAAGTAAATTTTAATACTCTTAATCACCTTACTCAACATCACTAATCACCCATTTTCATGTATAATTTAATCAATATCCTTGCTTATCAAGGCTGCCGAAATGGAGAACTTTCGTAGGTCTCCATTAATTAAATCAAAACCCTAATTCAATTTATCAACCTCACATATATACATGTAATTGAATCCTAGTACATGTAATTACCCTAATCAACATCATTAACCCCCATTTACATGTAAGAAATTTTCACACTCTTACCTCTCAAGGCTGCCAAATTGGGGGACTCACAATTACCCATCATTTTCTTAAATTTTCTTAGCATATCAACTCAATTCAACCTTAATTCAAGATATAACTAAGAAAGGGGGGGAAATTATGCACTAACCTCAACTTGTGAGAATTCTAATCTTGTAAAACCTCAAAATTACTCCTTCCTTTTGCTGCCTATAGTCTTCCCAAGGTGTGAAGGCTAACTTTAATGAAGGGAAATTGTGTTTTTAAGTAGAAAATTGGAAAGATTCAAGCTTGCATGCAAGGCATCAATGGAGGGAAGGGGAATAGGGTTTTGGCAGGTGAGGTGAAGGGAGGGAGAATGAGATTTTTGAGTGGAAAATTCTATCAACTTTTAGCCTTTTATACCCCCCCCCCCTCCACTAACTTTAGTTTATTAATATAATAATCAAGGGTTTTAAGAATTCTAATTAACCCCACTTATCTTCCTTTAAATGCACTATATGTGACTTCATATTTTCATGAGATTTTTAACAATTTAATGCCACTCATTTTTAATGGACTTTTTGGTTAAAAGTCAACTTTAGGTGCCAAATAACCAAAATGCCCCTCTTCGGGTTAAGTTCCACTTTTTCAGTAATAGCGATCAAATCCCTAATCCGACGGTGCCCTTTAATTTTTATACTGTCTATTTTATTTTTATTTTCACCTTTACCAATTAATTAATTTTTTTTGAAATTTTTAATGTCATTTATACCTTGGTAAATTCTTAATTAAACCCCAGAAATTATTTCCTAGGGTTCCTCGCGGGTCTAGGCCACAGCTCATTTAACCTAATTTCATTTCATGTCTTTTATTTTTCATCGTATTTTCTTATCAGGTATTCCATCATTTTATATCTCTTCACTATCATTTAAATGTAGTTCCCAGCATTCTTACTGTCCGAACAGACGTTAGTCATTGGAACAGTAGGATGTATGGACTACCTACGGTAAGGGCATTACACTAGTTATCCGAACAGACATTAGTCACCGAAACAGTAGAATGCACAGAACTACTTAGCATGAGGGTGTTACAATTCTCCCCTCCTAAAAAAAATTTCTTCTCAAAATTTACCTAGTTTTAGTCTCTGAATAGCTATGGGTGTTGTCGCCTCATGTCCTCTGCACGTTCTCAGGTAGCCTTCTGGCCCGAATGATGGTTCCACAGCACTTTAACCAGTGGTATCTGCTTATTCCTCGGCTATTTCACCTCATGTGCTAAGATTTTTATGGGTTCTTCATCATAGGTTAGGTTTGGATTCACTTCAATCTCCACTACTGGTAAGATGTGTGATGGGTCTGAACTATACCTCCTTAACATGGAGACATGGAAGACATTATGGATCTTCTCCAACTCTGGAGGCAAGGCAAGTTTATATGCTAACGGACCCATTTTTTCCAGAACCTCATATGGCCCGATGAAACGAGGACTCAGTTTTCCCTTTCTACTAAACCTCATGATCTTCTTCCATGGGGAAAACTTTAGGAAAACCTTGTCACCCACAGAATACTCAATATCTCTTATTTTTAAATCTATGTAGGACTTCTAATGATCTGATGTAGCCTTGAGTCTATCTCAAATAATCTTAATATTCTCTTTTGTTTGCTGCACAATTTCAAGGCCAATCAACTTTCTCTCACCCACTTCATCCCAACACAAGGGAGTTCTACATTTTATGTCATACAGTGCTTCATATGGTGGCATCCCAATGCTTGACTGATAGTTATTGCCATAAGCAAATTAAATCAAAGGCAAGTGTACATCCCAACTTCCTTCAAACTCAATCACACAAGCCTGAAGCATATCCTCCAGGATCTGGATAACTCTCTCAGACTAGCCGTCTGTCTGTGGATGGAATGATGTGCTGAAATTCAATGTAGTTCCTAGGGCTTTTTGGAGACTATTCAAGAATCTAGAAGTGAATCTTGGATCTCTATCAAACATAATAGATATTGGCACTCCATGCAATCTCACCACTTCATCAATATATAGCTTAGCCAATCTATCCAAATTATAGTCCATCCTCACTGGCAAAAAGTATACAGACTTAGTCAATCTATCGACAATAACCCAAACTACATCCTGATTCTTTTGTGTATATAAAAGTCCTGTCACAAAATCCATAGTAATTCATTCCTATTTTCACTCGGGAATTGGCAATGGCTATAGAAACCCTACTGGCACTTGGTGTTCTGCCTTCACTTGCTGACAATTTAGGCATTTGGCAACATATTCTGCAATGTCCTTCTTCATGCCCATCCACCAGTAGTGCTCTTTAATAGTTTTATACATTTTAGTCCCACCAAAGTGCATAACAAATGGTGAGTCATGTACTTCCTGTAAGATGATCCATTTTAATTCAACATCATTAGGAATGCACATTCTACCCTGGTATAGTAATAAGCCATCATCATTCACTGTAAATTCTGCTTTCTTGCCATCCTGAGCCTTTTCTATTAACTTTAGGTGCTTCTCATCATTCTGAGCTATTATTTTAATTTGTTCAATCAACATTGGCTTCACTTTCAAAGTAGCCACAATACACCCATCATCATCTCTCTCCAAATCTACATGTAATGCCCTCAAGTCATGCACCATGGACAAAGGTGAAACTCTTAAGCTAGCCATGGTCTTGCGATTTAAGGTATCTGTTACAACATTAGCTTTTCCAAGCTGGTAGTCAATCAAATAGTCATAATCTTTTATCAATTCCAGCCATCTCCTTTGCCTCAAATTCAGCTCTTTTTGAGTGCCCAGATACTTCAAACTCTTGTGATCTGTATAAATGTAGCACTTTTTCCTATACAAGTAGTGTCTCCAAATCTTCAAGGCAGCTGCTAGCTCTAAGTCATGTGTGGGATAATTCCTCTCATGTGGTTTAAGCTGGCGTGAAGCATAGGCAATGACATTCCTATCTTGCATCAACACATAGCCTAGTCCATTATGAGAAGCATCACTGTAGATGATATATTCTTTACTTGGTGTAGGTAAAGTTAAGACTGGAGCTTCAGTCAAACACCATTTCAGCTTATCAGAACTCTTCTGACATTGATCAATCCACTGAAATTTCACATCTTTTCGCAGCAATTTGGTCAGTGGAGATGCCAACATAGAGAATCCCTTCACAAATTTGTAGTAGTAACCGGCCAAACCGAGGAAACTACAGACTTCTATAACATTTCTGGATGGCTTTCAGTTAAGAATAGCTTCTAATTTGCTGGGATCCTCCTTAATACCCTCTGCTGACACAATATGCCCCAAAAAAGTTAATCTCCTTCAGCCAGAACTCACATTTAGATAGTTTGACATACAATTGTTTCTCCCTCAAAGTCTGCAATATAATCAATGTGACACCCCTTACCCGTCTACAGTATATCCGATTAAGATATGTCACACGGTGTACCGGAACACTTTACTTTATCTCAATCATTTTTATTCTTCCTTAATTTATTTTTATCATAGGTTTGAATATAATTTATGAAGTATAATTTATTTAAGCCATTTATCGAAATTATAATTTATTTGAGGTTCCGAAAATTTTATAGAAAATCTGGCAGAGTACCGGCTAAAAATGGAGAAAACAGTTCTTCGGAACCTGTGAAAAACACTTCCAATAATCATATTCAATCATCTCAAACTCCAATATCAAAATCTCAATATTTTTCCATTTCATTTCTCAATCATTCATCTCATGTGATAATCATGTACAAGTCACAGATAGATATTCACTTTTCCATTCACAAACACAATTTTCATTATTTACATGAACATCAAAATACATTACATAAGTTCAATTACATATGAGAAAATAAAAGTTAGTTACAAAATACCAAAATGAAACCTAGTGTCCTACCAATGCACTGTAGATGGTGAGGTGACACGGACACTATGCAGAGCTGCAGGATGGACTCACCCAGTCTGCGATCTACTGGGCTCTCGATCAGTATCTCCAGAACCTACGCGTGGCAAAAGCAACGCGCTAAGCAATAATGCTTAGTGGTGCAAATAATAAAATAGAAAGAAATAACAGAGATAAATATGCATTGAATGTATCGATGTTTTACTTCTTTTGTACTTGTTTTAATCATTTATTTTGTTAACTTTATCCACTTTCATTCTTTTGGTTGCCCAAGTAACCTATACTAAACGACTGGACTGGATAAACGGGTAAACTGGCACTGGGTATCAAGTACCTCAGGCCGTCACACCATCGGTCACATATGTATCTCGGTAATGTAATGCGGCTAACAAGTCAGAATAATATTAGGCACGAGGCCAAGTCTCAACACAATGTCAAAATGGCTAAAAGCCATAAAATCACGTAATAGCATAATGCCATGTGCGATCGCTAACTGAACCCTATTGGCATGCCAAACTATCCAAACCAATCTTGTTAGGTATACTAAGGCATTTGATACTTTAGAATTCTTCAATTTTTGACTTTCAAGTTTTGATGTTACTATTCACTTCATTAGTCAACAAAAATATTGACTTTTGCATAGAAAATAGGTACATTGGTTTTAACACTCCCAACATACCACATTTTGCACTTAAAACTTGTTGGAATTAATCACCAATACCATTTCTAAGCTTAAAACTAAGGGAGCAGAATTTTCAGTTTTTGTACCCTAACTTCACTGTTCCATTAGTGACTGTTACAGTGAGAATTTGAGAAAATGATAAACATGAAAGTTGTTCCTTATTTTGTCTAGTTGAATTTCCTTTTTTGAATCACTCCATTTGGAGTTTTGTAGCTCCAGTTATGGTCCAAAAATCACAGCTGGCCGGATTAAAAAATTACAGAATTGACCATATCTACAGTGCAGTGAACAGTGACTGCTACTGCCTTGTTGGATAGGTTATGTTCATAATTTTGGGTAGGTTTCTTCATAAAAGTTGTTTGTCTATATCTTAACTTGTTGCTGTAAAAATTTCAGGTCAATTGGGCCATTATACAATGAGTTATGCCCAAATGAACAATTACTGTTCATTTGGTCATTCTGCAGAATCTGGTTGCAGGGTATCCGGATTGGGGCCAGTTTTTGGTCCACTTGCTTTGGTCTTTTGGGCATGGTTTCTTCAGAAACATTGTGCCATTATGTGTCTAGTTTCATGTCCAATTGGCCAAATACCAATTGAACTTACACAGCCAAAGTTATGGCTGTCCAAGTGGGCTGGAATCACAGCCACCCTGCTGGTTACACTAGGCAGCATACCAAACCAGTTTGCAATGCCATAATTCACTTCAAGTTATGGTCAAGTTCCCTCAAATGGTCACTAATTGACCATTAAAATGTTCATTCACCATTTTATAAGCTAAGTCCAAGTTTCTCTCCCAAAACCCTAGCTCAAATTCAAGGTTCACACAAGTTACCTTAGTTAGACTAACTAATTCATTATCCTCATATATATATACTTTAAACATGATCTCTAGTTCACTCCAAGTCCATCAAAAACACTCAATCTTATTCCTTCCTTAGGGCTGTCGAAATCCATGGTGTACATACACATAAATTTTATTCATTTAATTTACAAATTCTTACTTATTTCAAGTCTCTAACATGGAATAAAAGAGGTATATGTATAAATAGGCACTAACCTTGAATGGGGCAGAATTTTCTCAAGCTAAAACTTCACTTTCTTTCCTTTTCTAGGCTGCCAAACACTTTCCCAAGAGGTATGGACAAGTTTTAATGAAAGGTGTCTAGGGTTTAGTAGTGGAAATTCATGGAAAATGGAAGTAATGAAAGAAAATTTTCATGGAGGGAGTGGAAGAGAGGGTCACGGCTTTGGAAGAAGAAGAAACCAGAAAATGGTTTCTTAATTTGTCATTTTTCCCTTTTTAAAGAATTTTTGTTGTGTTGTTGAATGGTGATCAGTGGAGGGCATTTAAATGACATCATACTGATGTCATAATTAAGAATTTAAGTCATTTTCTTTTTCTTTCTTTTCTATTCATTTTTAATTTAATTTTTAGCAATATTTATTCATATTTTAGATCATAATAATTATTTACTTAACTGGACATGTAACACCCCTAAGTTCGGTAGTGCATTCTGCTGTTCCGGTGACCAGTGCTGTCCGGACAGCTAGGATGCCTAGAACCACACTTTAATATGAGTAAGGAGACATAAAATAATGAAATACAAGAAAAACAAAGGAAAAATCATAGCAAAGAAATGTAACCAAGTTAAGCGAGCCGAAAACCCTAGTGATGGGTGACCGCACCGGGAAGCCATGGCGTGGACCGTTGACTAGCCCTGGACTGCGGGGAACCCTGGAAAACATTTTTAGGACTTAAATAGACCCTTTTTGAAGAATAAATCTCATTAAAAATATCAAAGAAAAATTAAATAATTAGTACAAAGAAAAGTGAGAAATCGAAAAACGGACAAAATCCGGTGTTACCGAAAAATCGGGAATGCAACCCGAACAGGGGCATTATGGTCATTTGACGTCCCGAATTGTCTTTTAACCTAAATGTCCATTAAAAATAAATAATATTACACTTGGAAAATGTCATGAAAAATTAAATTGTGGTATATTATATAAAAAGTGAAAGAATGAGGGCATAATTGTAATTAAAGGAACCTTGGATTAATTTAAATTTTAATCAACATTAGTGGAGCACTAAGTGGACATAGGTGGACATATATAAACCCAATATGGACAGATTTAACTTCATCTTCCTCATTCTTCCTCAAATTGCCGAATTCATTTCTAAAGAAACCTCCATGGCCGACCACTTTTCAAGCTCTTTCTCCACATGATCAAGCCTTGATTCCACATAAGTTCCTTCAATAATTCTTGTCTACACACATTGGGCAGCATATAGCAAGCAAGAAAGAAGAGTTTGGTGAAGGTTTAACAAGTCCCAACCATAAGGTAAGTTAGCATTTTTGAAGATAGCTTTGTTAAACTTTGTGTGCATGTTATGGGTGTTGGTTTTGTGAAGGAAATTTTTAAGTTTGAAGAGTTATTGAGATATCCATTTTTGGGCAGCCATGTAGTCATGTATTGATGAAGTATTTGTATATATATTTGATGAGAATTATGTTGGTTATGGTGATGTAATATCCTAGTAAATTATTCCATATATATATATGGTGATTTTTGCATTTGGATGGAAATTGATGAATTGTGGAATACTTTGGTGTTGAGGAAGTTTGCGGCAGCTTTGAGATTCTTGAATAAATGTATATGTTCATGAAAGTATTGGCAGAATATTGACCTTGAGAGTTGATGGATATGTGTATAGATTGATTGTGTAAGTATATGTAAAAATTTGTAATGGTTAGGTGTGTATGTGATTGTACTTAGAACTTGTAAATGTGAGTTTTAATTGGTGTATTGAGGATAATTGCAATCTGCCCAAAGTGATGTTAATGTAAAGTGGAATATGGTTTTGGTAATGTGCAAAAACAGAAATGGTAAGGGGAAGTGGACATATAGTAATGTAAGTGTGTAATTGATGTGTGTTTAAGCAAGGTAACTAAGGGCAGTGTACATTTTAGCCAATAAGTTTAAATGTATAACCTCAATGGGTATGAGACCAATTGGAGGTGGAACTAGGCACAAAATGTGCCAACTTTCATTGAGAAAGCATACCAAAATTCTGCTTGCATGGTGACATAAGAAAATGACCAATTCGGATTAGGTACAATTGAGACCTGAAAAATGACCAATTGGGCAGCAGTGAGAGTTTAGGCCATAACTCACTCAAAACAGGTCCAATTGACCTGAAATTTTAACCATGAATAGTTAAGACCCATACCTACAAGTCTTATGAAGACATCAAGGCCCAGAAATGACCATAAGCAAGTCAAAAAGCTTGCACAAGTTCGCGTCCAAAAACTGGCCGAACCAAAGTTGACCAAATTGACCTAAAATTGACCTAATTTGATACCATTTGACCAGCAATAGTATAATGACCATAACTTGGTCTACTTAACTCGGAATGACCTAAAATTTTGCACCGCGGTTCATAAGACATAGATCTACAAGTTTTTAGTTTTGACCAAAACCCGAAAACCGAGGGAACTAGGCCGTCCGGCTAGGTCAAACTAGTATCCCGGAATCCAGCAAGTTGCATTAAAATGCACTAAACAAGGAAACGAGTTTGGTAAAACGTACCAACCCTAAAACCCTATCAAATATGACACATTAATAATGTTAAGACCTAATTTACCTAGAACACATCGAGGGTCGATATATTGGGTGATTAAGCAAATAATAGCTTTCAGTGAATTAATTACCAAACATTATCGATACAGACAATAAAAATTAGTACTGAAACACTTCAAATTGTGTTTCTCAGTTACTAAAGACTCAGGGAAAGGGAAAGAAACACTGAGTCCAGACTAGGAAGACAGTCATCAGAGGTTTGTGCACAACAACTATTTCTTTTGAATTATTTTAAATTGAAATAAGTATTGACTATTTGTATATTATTGTTTCAAATTGTGGAAATGTTTGATGGACACTTATTGATTGAAAAATATTGTGAATGGTTTGAAGCTGTGAAAAATTGTTTGAATGACATTGATGGATACTTATTGATCAAAAAGCATTGGAAATGGTTTGAAACCACAGCTATCATGTATATTGATTGTATTCCTCATTAGCTTGTCTAGTGGGACGAATTGAATTCCCTCTCTGGCTGAAGTGTTGAGCTGTGTGCCTGTTGAGGACGAATTGGATGAGTACTCATATTTTTGCTAGCTAGCTATATTATTCCTCATTAGTCATCAACTTTTGGGACGAATTGAATACCTCATTAGCCATCGGCTTTTGGGACGATTGAACTATGGATCATGATTAAGCTGTGTGTGATTTATTGATGTGTATTTTGAGATTGTGAAATGGATTTAAACTCTCATTGACATATACTCTCTTTTGAATTCAAACATGATCTGACTTATGGAAATCTATTGTGATATTGAGAAATGGAGTTTAAATTCTTATTGACATCTATTGTCTTGAATTTGACTATGGTTTTAAGTATCCACTATTTATATGATTTACGAATTGTGATTTAAATTTGTATTTAGTTAATGTTGTGCACCACTGAGACATTGTCTCAGCGATAGCTTTTTATTGCTGTCGCAGGTAGACAGACAGACAGACAGGGCAGCAGACTAGGCTGCTAGTACCGCCAGCGAGAGATTTTTGGGTATAGTGAGTATACCACATTTGGCATTTTGTACTGTAATGTATATTCACTGTATGTATATTTTGTTTTGGTTTTGAGCAGTTGTAAATTCAAATTGTACCTTGAAGTTGTAAAATAATTATGAGTTATTTTGGCTTGTAAAAGTTGTATTATATTTCTTATATCTCAATCTTTGAAAAATCACTATGGAATTGAGTTGATAAATATGTTGTGTTGAGAAATGTGTTGGAGTTGAGATTTGGAAATATATTGAAGTGTTTTTTTACAAGTTTTCTGAAGAACTTTTTTATCCAAAATATAGATGGCACTCTGCCAAAATTTTTACAGAAATTCCAAATAATACAAATGAGTCAGTTATTTCACTTCAGTTCACCAAAGTCTTTAATACCTGTAATTAGTGCTCACCACTGTAAAAGAAGTAAGAAAAGTTTTTAAAATCCCTCGTAGTGTATTTAATGGGTTATCAGTAGACGGAGTTGGTAATTCATTAGGTATACTACGGGATCATGTTATGCCTTACAGAGGGGTAGGGTGTGACATGTTTTGGTGGCATCAGAGCCAGGTTTTAAATTCCGTTTTCACCTGTTATTTGAATATTCTTTCTTCATAGTACAACTGCTCAATATCATTGTTTGATACATACAGTACATTACATTATAAATATGCACTAATGGGAGGAAATCTCCTTGTGTTATTTGTTCAGGAGATCTAAAATCCTCACATTGAATATGGAAGAGGGTGATCGTTCAGTCGATCAATCTATTGAGGCTGAGGTGCAAGGGGATGCCCCAGGCCTACAAAATGTCAGTGGTTCAAAGAAGACCACTGCAGCGATCTGCAGCTTCGCTTCGCTCAGCAGATGGCTGCAATGTTCCAACAAATGGCTGGTAATGCGCCTACTCAAGTCCCAATACAGACACCAGTGGTACAACCACAGTCTCCTACTAGGCAATATGATAAATTGATGAAATATGGGGCTACAGAGTTCAAGGGGATAGTAGATCCTCTAGAAGCTGAACAGTGGTTAGAGAGGATGGATAGGGTATTCAAGAAACTGCATTGCACAGAGGAGCTCAGATTTGAATACTCAGTGTCTTTGTTACAGGGGGATGCTTATGATTGGTGGAAAACCATTCCCCACGATGCAGTAGAACTGCAGGTCGACTGGAATGACTTTCTCAGGAATTGACAGAAATATGTCCTCGATGCTTATGTAGACCGTGTCGCAAGAGTTCCTAAGTGCAAACAGGGAACAGATCGGTGAGTACGAAAGAGAATTTTCCCGCCTGAGCCATTATGCAGTAAGTCTACTTGCTACCAGCAGGGAGAGATGCAAGAGGTTTGAAACTGGCTTGAAGCCCAATATCAGAGTACAAGTTATCGGCTTCAAACACACTAACTTCTCTGAACTTATTTCTCAAGCTCTAGAGTTGGAAAGAATTGAGTTTGAGACTGCTCCTGAGAAGAAGAGGTCAGAGAAGACAGAGAAAGAGGGAAAATCAGTAGATCAGAGTTCCAGTGGTCCGACTGGAAAGAGGATGAACCATGGGGGACATGGCAGAGGTGGCAAGAAGTCAGGTAGGGGAAGATATTTAGGACAGAGACCTCCCCTATCTGGACAGCAGAGTACCAGAGGTTCCTACCCTCCCCGCCAATGTGAAAAATGTGGAAGAAATCATGGTGGGATCTGCTACAAGGCTATTGGAGCCTGTTATAAATGTGGAGGCACAAGACACTTTGCCAAGGACTGCACCAGTAGTCGCAGACTTGGACCACCTCCTACTACTGTAGAAGGGTCAGTTCAGAGCCCTGTCACCAGAAGTTCACAACCACCTAGCAGAGGTAGAGGCAGGGGTAGAGGTAGCCCAGCAGGCAGCCAAGGCACAATAAAACATTCAGAGCAAGATAGTGCTCCAGTCAGAGTCTATGCAATGAGGCAGAGGGAAGAGGCCGAGACATCTGATGTTGTGGCTGGTACCTTCTCAACTTTTAACCAAAATGTGTTTGTGTTATTTGATCCGGGCTCTACCCATTCTTATGTGAGTGCTAGCATCATTGATTGCATTACTGTTCCATGTACAAAAATGGACTTTGAGGTGCTAGTAACAAGTCCGTTAGAACAGGAGGTCAGGGTTAATAGAATGTATAAAGATTGTCCTTTGGTGATCCAAGGACACACTTTCCTGTCTAATTTCATTGAAATACCCTTCAGAGATTATGATATCATCTTGGGCATGGATTGTTTAGCTAGGCATCATGCCATGATTGACTGTAGGTTGAAGACAGTCACTTTTGGCCTTCCTCACTACAGTGATGTGGTAATACATGGGGAGAGGCAGTTATTGCCATCAAACCTCATTTCGGCTGCACTAGCCAGAAAAATGATCAGAAAGGGGTGTGAAGCATACTTGGCACATGTGGTAGACACCCAAGTGGGGAGTCCAGCATTGAAGGACATCCCTACAGTACATGACTTTCCAGATGTGTTTCCTAATGAATTGCCAGGATTACCTCTGGAAAGAGAAGTGCAGTTTGAAATTAATGTTATGCCTGGTGTGGATCCAATCTCCATAACGCCGTACAGAATGGCACCAGCAGAGTTGAAGGAGTTGAAGATACAATTGCAAGAATTACTTGAAAAGGGCTTCATCCGCCCTAGTGTGTCTCCTTGGGGAGCACCAGTGTTGTTTGTTAAGAAGAAGGATGATAATCTTCGCTTATGTATAGACTACCGACAGTTGAATAAGGTGACAATAAAGAACAGATATCCATTGCCTCGCATTGATGATCTTTTTGATCAATTGAAGGGTGCAGCTGTATTCTCCAAAATTGATTTGCGATCTGGTTACTATTAGTTGAAGGTGCAAGAGCAGAGTATTCCAAAAACTGCTTTCAGAACTTGGTATGGCCACTATGAGTTTCTAGTAATGCCATTCGGGTTGAGAAATGCTCCAGCTGCTTTTATGGATCTGATGAACACTATCTTCAGACCATATCTTGATCAATTTGTGGTGGTGTTTATTGATGACATTTTGATATACTCGAGGAATGCAGAAGAGCATGACAGGCATCTGCGGATTGTACTGCAGACCTTAAGGGAGAAACAGCTATACGCCAAATTGTCGAAGTGTGAATTTTGGCTGAAAGAAATCTCCTTTTTGGGACATGCTGTGTCAGCTGAAAGGATCAAGGTAGATTCCAGCAAGGTAGAAGCTATCCTTAATTGGAAGCCGCCCAGGAACATCACAGAAGTTCGTAGTTTTCTGGGTTTAGCTGGATATTACCGTCGGTTTGTGAAGGGGTTTTCTATGTTATCTTCTCCACTGACTAAACTGCTTCGGAAAGATGTAAAATTTCAGTGGACTGATAAATATCAGCAGAGTTTTGATGAGTTAAAGAGGTGTTTAACTGAAGCTCCAGTTCTCACTTTACCTAATCCGGGTAAAGAATACACAGTTTATAGTGATGCTTCTCACAATGGGTTAGGCTGTGTACTGATGCAAGATCGGAATGTCATTGCTTATGCATCACGCCAGCTGAAACCGCATGAGAGGAGCTACCCAAAACATGATCTGGAGTTAGCAGCTATTGTTTTTGCTCTGAAGATCTGGAGACACTATTTGTATGGGGAGAAATGCTACATTTACACAGATCACAAGAGCTTGAAGTACTTAGGCACTCAGAAGGAATTGAACTTGAGGCAGAGGAGATGGTTAGAACTCATTAAAGATTATGATTGCTTAATAGACTATCAGCCAGGGAAAGCAAATGTGGTGGCTGACGCCCTAAGTCGCAAGACTATGGCAAGTCTCAGAGTTTCTCCTTTGTCCATGGTATATGAATTGAAAGCATAGCATGCCAGTTTAGAGATTAATGATGAGGGACAGACAGTAGTTGCATGGCATGTACAGCCAGTGTTGATTGATCAGATCAGAATGGCTGCTCAGAGTGATGAAAAGTATCGGTTACCGAAAGAAGTCCAGCAGGGCAAGAAACCTGAATTCTCTGTGAGAGATGATGGTTTATTGCTACATCAGGGTAGAATGTGCGTTCCTAGTGATGTGGAATTGAGACAGATCATTATGAAGGAAGCACATGAATCTCCTTTTGCTATGCACCCTGGTGGAACTAAAATGTACAGAGGGCTGAAAGAGCATTACTGGTGGATGGGCATGAAGAGAGATATAGCTGAATTTGTTTCCAAATGCCTAACTTGTCAGCAAGTAAAGGCAGAACATCAAGTTCCAGCTGGTTTGTTACATCCTTTGTCGCATGCAGTGGAAATGGGAATGAATAACTATGGATTTTGTTACAAGATTTCCAAGGACACATAGTAGTCATGATGCAAGATGGGTTATAGTTGATGATTGACCAAGTCTGCTCACTTTTTGCCAGTTCGGATGGACTATAGCCTGGAAAGATTGGCCAGATTGTACATATATGAGATTGTAAAACTGCATGGAGTGCCAGTATCAATTGTGTCTGACAGAGACCCTAGGTTCACTTCTAGATTCTGGGGTAGTCTTCAGAGAGCCCTAGGAACTAGATTGAACTTCAGCACAGCATTCCACCCACAGACAGATGGCCAGTCTGAGAGGGTTATTCAGATATTGGAGGATATGCTACGGGCTTGTGTGATTGAGTTTGAAAGTAGTTGGGATACACACTTGCCTTTGATTGAGTTTGCTTATAATAACAGCTACCAATCAAGCATTGGGATGCCGCTATATGAAGCATTGTATGGCAGAAAGTGCAGAACTCCTTTATGTTGGGATGAAGTAGGTGAAAGGAAGATGATTGGGCCAGAAATTGTCCAGCAGACAGAGGAAAAGATCAGATTGATCAGAGATAGACTCAAGGCTGCATCAGACTGTCAGAAGTCCTATGTTGATATGAAAAGAAGAGATATTGAGTATGCAATGGGTAATAAGGTATTCCTCAAAGTTTCTTCTTGGAAGAGGATTATGAGATTTGGCATAAAGGGGAAACTGAGTCCTCGTTACATCGGACCATATGAGATTCTGGAAAGAGTGGGTACTTTGGCATATCGGTTGGCATTACCTCCAGAGTTAGCAAAGATACATAGTGTCTTCCATGTATCCATGTTAAGGAGGTACAGATCTAACCCATCTCATGTACTATCAGTTGAAGAGATTGAAGTAAATCCAGACCTCTCATATGAAGAAGAACCCATAAAAATTCTGGCTTATGAGGTGAAACAGCTGAGGAACAAACAGATACACCTGGTTAAAGTGCTGTGGAACCATCATTCAGGCTAGGAAGCTACTTGGGAACATGAAGAGGATATGAGGAGACAGCACCCACAGCTGTTCAGAGACTAATGCCTGGTAAAATTTCGAGACGAAATTTATTTAAGGGGGAGAATCGTAACACCCTAAGTTCGTAGTGCATTCTCATTGCTCGGTGACCGATCTTTGTCCGGACAGCTAGGATGCCTAGAACCACACTTTAATATGAGTGAGGAGACATAAAATAATGAAATACAAGAAAAGAAAATACAAGAAAAACAAAAGAAAAATCATAGCAAAGAAATGTAACCAAGTTAAGCGAGCCGAAAACCCTAGCGATGGTGATCATGACGGAAGCCACGGCGTGGACCGTTGACTAGCTCCTCGATCATGGGGAACCACGGAAAACATTTTTAGGACTTAAATAGACCCTTATTGAAGAATAAATCTCATTAAAAAGATCAAAGAAAAATTAAATAATTAGTACAAAGAAAAGTGAGAAATCGAAAAACGGACAAAACCCGGTGTTACCGAAAAATCGGGAATGCAACCCGAACAGGGGCATTATGGTCATTTGACGTCCCGAATTGTCTTTTGACCTAAATGTCCATTAAAAATAAATAATATTACACTTGGAAAATATCATGAAAAATTAAATTGTGGTATATTATATAAAAAGTGAAAGAATGAGGGCATAATTGTAATTAAAGGAACCTTGGATTAATTTAAATTTTAATCAACATTAGTGGAGCACTAAGTGGACATAGGTGGACATATATAAACCCAATATGGACAGATTTAACTTCATCTTCCTCATTCTTCCTCAAATTGCCGAATTCATTTCTAAAGAAACCTCCATGGCCGACCACTTTTCAAGCTCTTTCTCCACATGATCAAGCCTTGATTCCACATAAGTTCCTTCAATAATTCTTGTCTACACACATTGGGCAGCATATAGCAAGCAAGAAAGAAGAGTTTGGTGAAGGTTTAACAAGTCCCAACCATAAGGTAAGTTAGCATTTTTGAAGATAGCTTTGTTAAACTTTGTGTGCATGTTATGGGTGTTGGTTTTGTGAAGGAAATTTTTAAGTTTGAAGAGTTATTGAGATATCCATTTTTGGGCAGCCATGTAGTCATGTATTGATGAAGTATTTGTACATATATTTGATGAGAATTATGTTGGTTATGGTGATGTAATATCCTAGTAAATTATTCGATATATATATATGGTGATTTTTGCATTTGGATGGAAATTGATGAATTGTGGAATACTTTGGTGTTGAGGAAGTTTGCGGCAGCTTTGAGATTCTTGAATAAATGTATATGTTCATGAAAGTATTGGCAGAATATTGACCTTGAGAGTTGATGGATATGTGTATAGATTGATTGTGTAAGTATATGTAAAAATTTGTAATGGTTAGGTGTGTATGTGATTGTACTTAGAACTTGTAAATGTGAGTTTTAATTGGTGTATTGAAGATAATTGCAATCTGCCCAAAGTGATGTTAATGTAAAGTGGAATATGGTTTTGGTAATGTGCCAAAACAGAAATGGTAAGGGGAAGTGGACATATAGTAATGTAAGTGTGTAATTGATGTGTGTTTAAGCAAGGTAACTAAGGGCAGTGTACATTTTAGCCAATAAGTTTAAATGTGTAACCTCAATTGGTATGAGACCAATTGGAGGTGGAACTAGGCACAAAATGTGCCAACTTTCATTGAGAAAGCATACCAAAATTCTGCTTGCATGGTGACATAAGAAAATGACCAATTCGGATTAGGTACAATTGAGACCTGAAAAATGACCAATTGGGCAGCAGTGAGTGTTTAGGCCATAACTCACTCAAAACAGGTCCAATTGACCTGAAATTTTAACCATTAATAGTTAAGACCCATACCTACAAGTCTTATGAAGACACCAAAGCTCAGAAATTACCATAAGCAAGTCAAAAAGCTTGCACAAGTTCGGGTCCAAAAACTGGCCGAACCAAAGTTGACCAAATTGACCTAAAATTGACCTAATTTGATACCATTTGACCAGCAATAGTATAATGACCATAACTTGGTCTACTTAACTCAGAATGACCTAAAATTTTGCACCGCGGTCCATAAGACATAGATCTACAAGTTTTTAGTTTTGACCAAAACTCGAAAACTGAGGGAACTAGGCCGTCCGGCTAGGTCAAACTAGTATCCCAGAATCCAACAAGTTGCATTAAAATGCACTAAACAAGGAAACGAGTTTGGTAAAACGTACCAACCCTAAAACCCTATCAAATATGATACATTAATAACGCTAAGACCTAATTTACCTAGAACACATCGAGGGTCGATATATTGGGTGATTAAGCAAATAATAGCTTTCAGTGAATTAATTACCAAACATTATCGATACAGACAATATAAATTAGTACTGAAACACTTCAAATTGTGTTTCTCAGTTACTAAAGACTCAGGGAAAGGGAAAGAAACACTGAGTCCAGACCAGGAAGACAGTCATCAGAGGTTTGTGCACAACAACTATTTCTTTTGAATTATTTTAAATTGAAATAAATATTGACTATTTGTATATTATTGTTTCAAATTGTGGAAATGTGTTTGATGGACACTTATTGATTGAAAAATATTGTGAATGGTTTGAAGCTGTGAAAAATTGTTTGAATGACATTGATGGATACTTATTGATCGAAAAGCATTGGAAATGGTTTGAAACCACAGCTATCATGTATATTGATTGTATTCCTCATTAGCTTGTCTAGTGGGACGAATTGAATTCCCTCTCTGGCTGAAGTGTTGAGCTGTGTGCCTGTTGAGGACGAATTGGATGAGTACTCATATTTTTGCTAGCTAGCTATATTATTCCTCATTAGTCATCGACTTTTGGGACGAATTGAATACCTCATTAGCCATCGGCTTTTGGGACGAATTGAACTATGGATCATGATTAAGCTGTGTGTGATTTATTGATGTGTATTTTGAGATTGTGAAATGGATTTAAACTCTCATTGACATATACTGTCTTTTGAATTCAAACATGATCTGACTTATGGAAATCTATTGTGATATTGAGAAATGGAGTTTAAATTCTTATTGACATCTATTGTCTTGAATTTGACTATGGTTTTAAGTATCCACTATTTATATGATTTACAAATTGTGATTTAAATTTGTATTTGGTTAATGTTGTGCACCACTGAGACATTGTCTCAGCGATAGCTTTATTCTTGTCGCGAGTAGGCAGACAGAGGCAGACTAGGCTACTAGTACCGCCAGCGAGAGATTTTTAGGTATAGTGAGTATACCACATTTGGCATTTTGTACTGTAATGTATATTCACTGTATGTATATTTTGTTTTGATTTTGAGCAGTTGTAAATTCAAATTGTACCTTGAAGTTGTAAAATAATTATGAGTTATTTTGGCTTGTAAAAGTTGTATTATATTTCTTATATCTCAATCTTTGAAAAATCACTATGGAATTGAGTTGATAAATATGTTGTGTTGAGAAATGTGTTGGAGTTGAGATTTGGAAATATATTGAAGTGTCTTTTTACAAGTTTTCTGAAGAACTGTTTTACCCAAAATACAGATGGCACTCTGCCAAAATTTTTAAAGAAATTCCAAATAATACAAATGAGTCAGTTATTTCACTTCAGTTCACCAAAGTCTTTAATACCTGTAATTAGTGCTCACCACTGTAAAAGAAGTAAGAAAAGTTTTTAAAATCCCTCGTAGTGTATTTAATGTGTTATTAGTAGACGGAGATGGTAATTCATTAGGTATACTACGGGATCATGTTATGCCTTACAGAGGGGTAGGGTGTGACAAGACAAGTCGGCCAAAAATCGCCTCTGAAGGCGAAATGACCAAAATGCCCTCCGTTTGGCTTAACGGGTCAAAATTATCTGTACCGATTGAAAAATTTTTCTAAATATTTTCTTGGCATTCTAATGCCATAGGAACCTCAATGACCCTTCTCTAGAGTCCCAAAAATTATTTTATGAATTTTTCCCTGGGTCTAGGGCTCCTAGTTGCGAGAACCGCAACTTCCCTCTGGGTTACCCATCGCTTGGGCACCGGCTCATTTGACTTAATTGTATTTTATTTATAAAATTTTTACTAAATTTTTCTTGTCAATATTTGAGTTAATTATGGTTCCTCACTTTAGTTTAAATATTTTTTTGGACGTTCTAGCTGTCCAGATCGACACCGGTCACCGGAACAGTAGAATGTACGGAGTTACTACCGGGAGGGTGTTACAACTCTTCCCCTCTAATTTAAATTTCGTCCTCGAAATTTACCTGATACAAACAGTTGAGGAAACTGTTGCCTCATCTTCTCTTCACTTTCCCAAGTTGCCTCCTCGGTGTTGTGGTGCCTCCAAAGCACTTTCACCAGTTGAATCTGCTTATTTCTCAACTCTTTTACTTCCCGAAGCCAGGATCCGTAGAGGTTCTTCTTCATATGTCAAATCCGGTTGTATTTCAATTTCTTCCCTAGAGATGACATGTGATGGATCTGAGCGGTATCTTCTTAGCATAGACACGTGGAACACATTGTGGATCTTGTCCAGCTCTGGTGGTAAGGCTAGCCTATAGGCCACTGGACCCACACGTTCAATGATTTCATATGGGCCAATGAACCTAGGGCTTAACTAACCTTTTCTTCCAAACCTCAATACCTTTTGTAACACCCCAAAGTTCAGTAGTGCGTTCTGCTGCTCCGGTGACCAGTGTTGTCCGGACAGCTAGGATGCCTAGAACCGTACCTCAATATGAGTGAGGAGACATAAAATAATGAAATACAAGAAAAGAAAAACAAAGGAAAAATCATAGCAAAGAAATGTAACCGAGTAAGTGAGCCGGGAAACCTAGCGATGGGTGACCGCACCGGGAAGTCACGGCGTGGACCGTTGACTAACCACGGATCATGGAACCACGGAAAACATTTTTAGGACATAAATAGACCCTTATTGAAGTATAAATCTCATTAGAAAGAATAAAGAAAAATTAACTAATTTGTCAAAAGATAAGAGAGAAATCGAAAAAGCAGGACAAAATACGATTATTCAGAAAAATCGGAACGAATCTAACGACGAGGGCATTATGGTCATTTGACATCCCGAAGTGTCTTTTGACCTAAATATCCATTAAAAATAAATAATATTACACTTAAAAAATGAAATGAAAAATTAATTTGGTGGTACCTAAATTAAATAGCAAAAATCATGGGTTAAATGTGGAATAAGTGAAAGTTAACTTATAATATGATTTAATTTTTGTTAGTGGACCACTATAGGATTAATTAAACATGAAATATGGCTGATGTAGGTCCACTAACCATCTGAAATCCCATCTTCCTCAAGTGTTCTCAAAATGGCCGAATTGAAGAACCCTTGAAACCACCATTGACGTTTTGCATGCAAGCTTGATCCATCCTCCATTTTCAACTCCAACCTCTTAGTGTTCTTCATTAAACTTTGTCTACACATCACAAGGAAGATATTGACACCCAATTTGAGAAGTTTGGTGAAGGTTTAGCAAGTTACAATCAAAGGTAAGTTTGCATTTTTGAGAATTTCTTTGTTAAAGTTTATGTTCATGTTATGGGTGTTAGTTTGGTGAAGGAAAATTTTGAGTTTGAAGGGTTATTGTTGTTGTCAATTTGGACAGCCATGAGTCACGTTTTTGATGAGGTATTTGTGCATATAATTGATGAGAAATAATGTTAATCATGGTGATTGAGTAACTTAGTGAATTATTGCATGTTTATATGGTGAATTATGCACTTTGATGGGAATTGGTATATGGGACGGCAATGTGATGTTGAAGAATGGTTTGTGGCAGCTTGTGGACACTTGAGGAATGGTATATATTGAAGGAAGTGTGGGCAGAATATTGACCTAGAAGGATTGATGATATGTATGTAAATTAACATTGTAAAGTGTATGTAAAGTTTGTAATGTTTAGGTGTGTTTGTAATGGTACTTAGAGATTGTAATTGTGAATGATTATTGGTGTGTTGAAGGTGATTGGAATCTGCCCAAAATAATGCTAATGTAATGTAGAAAATGCTTTTGGTAATGTGCCAAAACAGTTTGGTAGGTAAGTAAACAAATGGCAAAGGTAAGTGTGTGTTTGAAGTTGGGGTGTGAAATGCATATTGAGGGCAGTGTATATTTTAGCCTATAACCTTGAATGTGTAACCTCAATTGGTATGAGACCAATTTGACGTGAAACTAGGCACAAAATGTGCCAACTTTCATTGAGAAACCATGCCAAAATTCTGCTTGCAAGGTGACCTAAAAAAATGACCAATTCGGATTAGGTGCAATTAGGACCTGAAAAATGACCAATTGGGCAGCAGTGAGTGTTTAGGCCATAACTCACTCAAACCAGGTCCAATTGACCTGAAATTTTGACCAAGAATAGTTAAGACCCATACCTACAAGTCTTATGAAGACACCAAAGCCCAGAAATGACCATAAGCAAGTCAAACAACTTGCACAAGTTCGGGTCCAAAAACTGGCCGAACCAGAATTGACCAATTTGACCTAAAATTGACCTAAAATGGTACCACTTGACCAGCAATAGTGTAATGACCATAACTTGGTCTACTTAACTCGGATTGACCTGAAATTTTGCACCACGTGCAATAAGACCTAGATCTACAAGTTTGTAGTTTCGACCGAGACCCGAAAACAGAGGGAACTAGATCGTCCGGTTAGGTCAAACCAGTGTTCCGGAATCTAGCAATTTGCATTAAAATGCACTAAGTGAGGAAATGACTTTGGTAAAACATACCAAACCTAAAACCCTATCGAATGTGACATATTAACGACACTAAAACCTAATTTACCTAAAACGCAACGAGGGTCGGTATATTAGGTGATTTAGTGAATAATTGAGTTCAGTGCATTATTTACCAAACACCATCGATAGAGACAGTTTAATTTTGTACTGAAACACTTCAAATTGTGTTTCTCAGCTAACAAGGACTCAGGGAAAGGGAAGGAAATCTGAGTCGGACCGAGAGCAGTCATCAGAGGTTTGTGCACAACAACTGTTTCTTTTGAATTATTTTCAATGGAAATAAATATTGACTATTTGTATATCATTGTTTTAAATTGTGGAAATGTGTTTGATGGACACTTATTGATTGAAAAATATTGTGAATGGTTTGAAACTGTGAAAATTTGTTTGAATGACATTGATGGATACTTATTGATTTAAAAGCATTGGAAATGGTTTGAAACCACAGCTATCATGTATATTGATTGTATTCCTCATTAGCTTGTCTAGTGGGACGAATTGAATTCCCTCTCTGGCTGAAGTGTTGAGGTGTGTGACTATTGAGGACTAATTGAATGAGTACTCATATTTTTGCTAGCTAGCCATGTTATTCCTCATTAGTCATCGACTTTTGGGACGAATTGAATACCTCATTAGCCATCGGCTTTTGGGACGAATTGAACTATGGATCATGATTAAGCTGTGTGTGATTTATTGATGTGTATTATGAGTTGTGAAATGGATTTAAACTCTCATTGACATATCATGTCTTTTGAATTCAAACTGATCTGACTTATGGAAAATCATTGTGATATTGAGAAATTGAGTTTAAATTCTTATTGACCTTTATTGTCTTAAATTTGACTATGGTTTTAAGTATCCACTATTTACATGACTTATGAATTGTGATTTAAATTGTATTTGGTTAATGTTGTGCACCACTGAGACATTGTCTCAGCGATAGCTTTATTCTTTGTCAGTAGAGAGACGGACAGGGCAGCAGACTAGGCTGCATATACATCCAGTGAGGGATTACCTGGTATAATAAATATACCAATATTTTGCATTTTGTACTGTAATGTATGACACTGTATGTACATTTTGTTTTTGGTTTTGAGCAGTTGTAAATTAAATTGTACCTTGAAGTTGTAAATTAAATTGTACCTTGAAGTTGTAAATTAATTATGAGTGTTTTGGATTGTAAAAGTTGTATTATATTTCCTTATCTCAGACTTTGAAAAATTCCTATGGAATTGAGTTGATAAATTGTTGTGTTGAGAAATGCATTGGAGTTGAGATTTGGGAAAATTATTGAAGTGCTTTTTACAGGTTTTTCTGAAGAACTGTTTTATCCAAAATACAGATGGCACTCTGCCAAAATTTTTACAGAAATTCCAAATAAACCAAATGAGTTAGTTATTTCACTCAGTTCACCAAAGTCTTTAACACCTGTAAATAGTGCTCACCACTGTAAAAGAAGTAAGAAAAGTTTTTAAAATCCCTTGTAGTGTATTTAATGGGTTATCAGTAGACGGAGTTGGTAATTCATTAGGTATACTACGGGATCATGTTATGCCTTACAGAGGGGTAGGGTGTGACACCTTTTTCCATGGTGACACCTTGAGGAACACTTTGTCGCCAACCACATATTATATTTCTTTTCTCTTCAAGTTGGCTTAGGATTTTTGTCTGTCTGAGGCAACTTTCAGATTGACTTTGATTAGTTTCACTTTCTCCTCAGTCTATTTCACTAGGTTTGGCCCTACCAGTTTGTCTTCGCCCAATTCAGTCCAGCACACTGGAGTTCTACATTTTCTCCCATACAGTGCTTCATACGGGGCCATTTGGATGCTAGCTTAGTAGCTATTGTTTTATGCAAATTCTGCCAGTGGGAGGTATCTATCCCAACTTCCCTCAAACTCAATGACACAAGCACTCAGCATATCCTCAAGGACCTGGATTACTCTTTCTGATTGCCCATCCATTTGAGGATGGAAAACGGTGCTGAAGTGGAGTTGTGTACCCAAGGATTCATGCAACTTCTTCCAAAATCTCGATGTAAACCTTGGGTCTTGATCAGATATGATGGAAAGTGGAATTCCATGCAGTCTAACTATCTCACTGATATACAATTCTGCTAACTTCTCCAGTGAGTAGTCAGTCCTAACTGGCAGAAAGTGTGCTGACTTTGTCAATCTATCTACTATCACCCATACTGCATCATGTTTCTTCTAGGTGAGAGGTAGACCACTCACAAAATCCATGGTGACCCGATCCCATTTCCATTCAGGTATGCGTATAGGCTGTAGCAAACCTGATGGAACTTGATGTTCTGCCTTGACTTGTTAACATGTCAAGCATTTAGTCACATAGTCAGCTATGTCCTTCTTCATACCAGGCCACCAATACTGAAGCTTCAGATCATGATACATCTTTGTACTTCCTGGGTGCATAGCATATACACTGGTATGTGCCTCTTTTAGAATACTGGCCTTCAATTCCCCATCATCTGGTATACACAGTCTTCCTTTGTAATACAAACACCCATCTGCTTTCACCCCATAGTCAGTTTCTTTTCCCTCTGAGATTTTGCTCATAATAGCCATTAGCTTCTCATCTACCTTTTGCCCATCTAAAATCTGCTGTAGCAGGTTTGGCCTCACTTGCAACTCAGCCAAAATAGCTCCATCTCGAATCAAAGATAGACGGGCATTCAATGATCTCAAAGCTGTGATGGATTTTCTGCTCAAAGCATCAGCAACTACATTTGCCTTCCTAGGATGGTAGTCAATTACACAATCATAGTCCTTCAAGAACTCAATCCATCGTCTTTGTCTAAGGTTGAGCTCCTTCTGAGTTGGCAAATATTTCAGACTTTTGTGGTCTATGTAAATGTAGCACTTTTCACCATACAAGTAATGCCTCCATATCTTCAGTGCGAAGATAATTGCTGCAAGCTCTAGATCATGGGTAGGGTAATTCTGTTCATGTGGCCTTAGCTGTCTGGAAGCATAAGCAACCATCTTCCCCTCTTGCATCAATACACACCCTAACCCATTATGAGAGGCATCACTGTAGACCACAAAGTCCTGTCCTGACACTGGCTGTGTTAACACTGGTGCCTCTGTCAACATAGCCTTCAACTTTTCAAAACTGGTCTGACACTTGTCATTCCAGTCAAATCTGACGTTCTTGTGTAACAACTTGGTCATTGGAGCAGCTATTAAGGAAAATCCCTTCACAAATCTCCTGTAATACCTAGCTAGCCCTAAGAAGCTTTCTGACCTCAGTTGTATTCCTGGGAGGCTTCCATTCCATCACTGCTTCTATTTTCTTAAGATCCACCCTAATCCCATCAGCTGACACTATGTGTCCAAGGAATGCAATCTCAGTCAACCAAAAGTCACACTTGGACAACTTAGCATACAGCTTCTTTTCTCTTAGGGTTTGTAGAACAATCCTCAAATGCTCATCATGTTCTTCACTGGTCTTGGAATACACTAAAATATCATCAATAAAGACCACTATGAACCGATCTAAGTGTAGATGGAAGATACGGTTCATAAGGTCCATGAATGCTGCTGGTGCATTTGTTAGGCCAAAGGGCATCACTAGGAACTCATAATGCCCATATCGGGTCCTGAATGCAGTCTTTGGCACATCTGCATCCTTCACCCTCAACTGATGATACCCTGATCTGAGATCAATTTTAGAAAATACTCCTGCTCCTTTCAACTGATCAAACAGATCATCAATTCTAGGCAACGGATATTTGTTCTTCACAGTCACTTTATTGAACTGCCGGTAATCGATGCATAGCCTCAAAGTCCCATCCTTCTTTTTCACAAACAGCACTGGAGATCCCCATGGTGACACACTGGGGCGTATGAACCCCTTATCAAGCAACTCTTGCAACTGAGTTTTTAACTCCCTCAATTCAGTGGGTGCCATCCTATAAGGAGCAATGGAAATAGGTGCTGTACCCGGCAGTGTCTCAATAGCAAATTCAACTTCCCTTTCCGGTGGCAAACCAGGTAATTCTTCAGGAAATACCTCTGGGAAGTCTCTTACTGTGGGTAAATCACTCAGTTTGGCTTAGCCTGCCTAGTATCCACCACATGTGCTAGGTAGGCTTCACAGCATTTTCTCATCATTCTTCTTGCAACTGTGGCTGAGATGACATTGGACAAGAAATTTGTCCTTTCCCCCACAACTGTGATCTCATCATCCCCAAGAGTTTTCAAAGAAATTCTCTTCAATTTGCAATCAACTATTGCCTGATGACGTAACAACCAGTCATTCCCAAAATCACGTCAAACTCATGGAAAGGAAACTCAATCAGGTCTGCCAAGAATTCATACCCCTGAATCCTTAATGGGCAACCCTTGTATACTTTGTTCACCAATACACTGTGGCCCAATGGATTAGTGACCAGAATGTCTTGGTCACTCTCCCCTACTAGTATCCCCCTTTCTATGGGTAGGTTGATGCAGATGTATGAATGAGTGGATCCTGGATCCACCAATGCATGCACAGGTGTATTGTAGAGGGAGAACGTACCCCTGATGACGTCCGGGGCATCTTGCTCCTCCTGAGCTCTCATGGCATAAGCTTTGGCAGGTGGTCTATTATTTGGTCTCTCTGCTGGCCCAGATGCAGGCCTCTGTGATGGTCTCATTGCGTCAGATTTGCCAGATTTCCTACCCCTTTGTGGTGCAGGAGCAGGTCTGTCTGCTTGTGTTGAAGCAGCTGTAGTAGTTCTGCGTGGATAGTTCTGAAGGAACGGAAGCGTGAAAAACACAAGTTTATACCATTGAATTCAAAAATTTTCACCTAGGGTCACATGCATCATGCAAGATTTTTTTTTTATCTATTTGATTTCAATGATAAACAACATATTAAAACTCTTTTAATATGTTTTTGGATCTGTATTTTCCATTTAAGATTTTAAAATTAATCAGATTAATTTTAGAACCCTAGATTAAATCAAGAACGATTACACTAACCTCTTGATGTACTACAGCGTGTCTGCGCCTTTGAGATTCGTCTTCAGGACACCAGATGTTGTCCCTCTAGCTTGTCCACACCAAGAACACCTATGGCAGCCCTTGAATAGCTTCTAAAGCTTTTTCTATTAATTAGAAAATCAAGTTCTGCCTTTTAAGAGATTAAAGATGTAAACAGGACACTAGAAACAATTTCTAGTGTTCTTAATTCAAGAGATTGATGGCTAATCTCTTTGAATTGATAAGAGATGAAGAAGAAGAGATGAAAAGCTTCAAAGTGGCGTGACAAAGGAGTGTGGCTGCTGGTTGTGTTTTATTTTTCTCATAACAACACTTATATAGCTAGGTTAACACATTAAACCCTTACCACATATCACCCTTTGATTAGCTCTAGGTTTAAGTGACCCAATCACATTGTGCCAAGTGTCAAACCTATATTTAATATTGATTTTAATCATCTTACATGATTAAAAATCATTTGGCAAGCTTATGTGTAATCCCATGTGTCACCATCTCATGGTGCCACGTGTCGCACTACAAAATGACCAAAATGCCCCTGTGTCTTAATTTTGAGTTCTTAACCCAAAATAATTATTTTCTTTTTCTAATTAATTTATATCAAATATAAATTAATTAATTAATCTCTATTAATTAATTTCTCATTAATTAAATTCATATTTAAACACTTTAAATATAAATTTAACTTATATTGTACATCCAATAATCTAGATTTGGTTTCAAGTCATGCTAGGGACTTTGCAATTTAATTGCAAACCAAACCTATTTAATTAATCAATTAAACTCTTTAATTAATTAATTAAATCATATTTAAATAGGTGATTACTTGTGTATGTGTGTGACTTACTAGGCTCATCACTAATTGGCAATGAGACATGATATCAACTCTTAATATCATCAGAACTCTTTCTTACCATAAATGATTTCTCTAAATCATTTTATGAACCTCATAGACCATGGTTAACACCTAGCATAGCATGCCATGGCCACCCAATTAGTAATAAGGTTTACCTTAAATGAACCTATAATCATATGTTACCATGCACTAGAATCTCTCTGTTACAAAATCCCAACTTAAGCTGGAGTCATGGTTTATGTCAAACTCCATTTGCTATGAATATTATGTTCTCTTTTAATTTCAGTTCTTGATTAAAAAGATTTTCTCATCAGAAACTCTTTTCTGAATAAATCTATCTGTCCTGGCCAGGAACTTGAAACATCAAGAACAATTAAATGAACATAGGATTTTATCTCTATTTACTTAGAGGAACAGATTCCATCTTGATCAACACCTACCTCCATATATAACTAGTAGGAGCCAACACATGCCCATATACCCATACACAGTGCAAGTATGAAAGCAGTATCAAACTCAAACTACCTATATACAAGATAACTGTGCTATCTCAGGTCTAAAGATTATATTCACTGATATGATTTATGACAAAACTTTGACAAGAGTAAACTCCATGTGCTTGTCATAAGTGTCACTGGTTCAGCCTACTTATCATTTATAAGTGCCTATCATGTTTGCTATATGGCATGAGACTCACCATTCCATCTTATTTATATCTCATATAAATAACTTGGGAACAAACATGAATACAATCTTTCTGGATAAGTCATGTCCTCATTATGAAGTATCCTCGATTGTGAATCTATTTATGATACTTCGTGCTAGAAATATTGTCACTCATATTCTTAACAACTTAAGAATAATATTTCTAACAAAATATCAATGGACCTTTTCTATTACACATAAATATATTATGTAAACGGAAAAGTGGAAATGCCTTTTATTAATAAAAATATGTACAAGATACATACTAAATGATATGCTCTAGGGCATACTACTAACAATCTCTCACTAGCACTAGAGCCATTCATTACAATATCTTAGACCTATCTTCTCAAGATGTCGGTCTAACTGAGTCTGTGACATAGGCTTCGTGAATGGATCACTGGATTTTCGCTTGATGCTATTTTCTGCATGGCTACATCGCCGCCCAACTATTTCTCCGATAATGTGGTAGCGCCTTTCTATGTGTTTGGATTTCGGTGAGACCTTGGTTCCTTAGCTTTGTATGATCGCTCCATTATTGTCATAGTGTAGTGGAACCACGACTCAATGGAAGGAACTCTGTAAGTTCTGTCATGAACTTCTTTATCCAAACGACTTCCTGCGACATCTGATGCAGCAATATACTCAGCCTCTGTAGTGGAATCTGTAGTCGTGCTCTGTTTGGAACTCTTCCAACTGACTGCACCTCCATTACAAATGAATACATATCCAGAGGTAGACTTTCTATCATCGATATCTGATTGGAAATCAGAATCAGTATAACCATCCAATTGTAAGTCTCCACCTCCATAAATCAAGAATAAATCCTTAGTTCTTCTCAAGTACTTAAGGATATTCTTGACAACTATCCAGTGTTCCAAACCTGGATTGGATTGATACCTGCTAGTCAAACTAACAGCATATGCGATATCCGGCCTAGTACACAACATTGCATACATTAAACTTCCAATAGCCGAAGCATATGGAATCCTGGCCATCTTATCTCTTTCTTCAGGTGTCTTTGGAGACATCTCTTTAGAAAGATGGATACCATGTCTCACTGGTAACAATCCTCTCTTGGAATCAAGCATGTTAAACCTCTTTAACAGCTTTTCCAAGTATAGACTTTGGGATAAACCAATTATTCTTTTCGCTCTATCTCTATAGATGCAAATCCCAAGAATATATGTTGCCTCCCCTAAGTCTTTCATGGAGAATGTATTTGACAACCATACCTTCATAGTTGTCAACATACCTGTGTCATTACCCATCAATAGTATGTCATCCACATATAAGACAAGGAAAGTGATAGCACTGTCACTAACCTTCTTATATACACATGGCTCATCCTCATTTTTGATAAAAAGGATTTAATGGCTTCATCAAAACGGATGTTCCAACTCCTCGAAGCTTGTTTCAACCCATAAATAGATCGCTTTAGCTTGCATACCTTGGAACCATCTTGGGATTCAAATCCCTTAGGTTGTTCCATGAAAATGTTTTCTTCAATGTATCCATTGAAAAAAAAAACTATTTTGACATCCATATGCCAAATCTCATAATCATAGTACGCAGCTATTGCTAATAAAATCCTAATTGATTTAAGCATGGCAACAGGCGAGAAAGTTTCCTCATAATCAATTCCTTGTCTTTGGCGAAACCCTTTCGCTACTAGCCTTGCCTTATAGGTCTCTACCTTTCCATCAGAACCAATTTTCTTCTTGAAAACCCATTTGTTCCCTATAGGTACAATACCTTCAGGTGGGTCAACAAGATCCCAAACTTGATTCTTATACATGGAATCAATCTCGGATTTCATAGCTTCAATCCATTTTGAAGAGTTTATATCTGATATAGCTTCTTCATAGGTAAGTGGACCATCCCCATGATCTACTTCTTCATGAGTAGACAACTCTTGTTTTTCTTCATGAAGAAAACCATATCTCACTGGTGGGTGAGATACCCTGGTTGTTCTACGAGGAACAGCTGTAGATGTTTCATCAACGGGTATAGGTTGACTAGATGGATCTATATCCATCTGATCTGTTGGTTGGTCAGAATTCTCCAATTCTAACTCTATTTGCCTTCCTTTGCCTCCTTCTTGAACAAACTGTTGTTCAAGAAATATGGCATCTCTACTTATCACAACCTTTTGTGAAGTAGGCAAATAAAAATAATATCCAAAACTATCTTTTGGATATCCAACAAATCGACCTTTTTCTGATCTGGTCTCCAATTTATCAGTGTTCAGCTTTTTGATATAATCTGGACAACCCCAAATCTTAACATGCTTAAGACTTGGTTTTCTTCCATGCCATATCTCATAAGGTGTGGAAGAAACTGATTTTGATGGAATCCTATTCAGAATATACAAAGCTGATTCTAATGCAAATCCCCAAAACGAGATTGGCATATCAGTATAGCTCATCATACTACGTACCATATCCAATAGGGTACGATTTCTCCTTTCAGATACACCATTCAGCTGTGGCGTTCCTGGAGGAGTCAGCTGAGAAACAATGCCATGCTCTCTCAAGTATTCATCAAATTCAGTACTCAAATATTCACCTCCACGATCTGATCGAAGAGCTTTAATATTCTTTCCTGTTTGATTTTCTACTTCAGATTTAAATTCTTTGAACTTTTCAAAAGATTCATGTTTGTATTTCATCAAATACAAATACCCAAACCTTGATTTATCATCAGTAAAGGTAATAAAATAATGAAAACCCCTCTAGCCATTTCTTTAAATGGACCACATACATCACTATGTATTAGCTCCAAAATATTTTCAGCTCTTAGCCCTTGTCCAACAAAGGGTGATCTAGTCATTTTACCCTGAAGGCAAGATTCACAAGTTGGAGTAGGCTCAGAGCCCAATGAGGATAGAATCCCCATTTTCTCCAGTTTTGCAATCCTATCTTCTGCAACATGACATAACCTTAAGTGCCAAATATATTTTGAACTTGAGTTGGTTTTCACCATGGCATTGCATTCTTTTAGATCACTTGCATTCAATTTGTGTTTGTCATTATTATCCAAATAATAAAGACCATCATTCATATAACCCGAACCAATATATTTATTTCCAAAATAAATATTGCAAACATCATCAGTGAACTGAAATTCATAGCCATTTCTAGTCAAACTAGATATAGAAATGATGTTCTTAAAAGCATCAGGTACATATAAAATATTATCCAAACACAAAACATGTCCAAAATGTAAAAAGATTTAGATCCTATGGCTAAAGCTTCAACAGTTGAGCCATTGCCAATCTGGACTCTAACATCTTGAGAACGCAAGCTGCTACTATTTGCTAGTTCCTGCATATCATTAGAAATGTGAGAACTGGCACCAGTATCTAAAACCCAAGCTGTAGATGAACTATGAGTATCATCAGAATCTAAATAACAAGATATGGACATACCTTCCGAAGGTGTATCCTTCTTGTCCTTCAGAGAAGCAAGATACTCTGGGCAGTTCCTTTTCCAGTACCCATCCTTTTGGTAGTGGAAACACTTTCCTTTGCCTCCATCAGCTTTAGTCTTCCTTTTCTGTTTAGCTATTTTCTTGGAAGGACCAGGAATCTGAGGTTTCTTTTTCCTATTGCCCTTCTTCTTGTTGGACTTTCCAGCAGAAGAAGATGCAACCAAAGCTACCTCTTTTCCTTTATTGCCTGGCATATTCTTTTGGGCAATAACCAGCATGTTGAGTAAACCACCTAAGGTGCATTCCTGTTTAGTCATATGAAAATTTGTCACAAAATTCCCAAAAGACTCAGGAAGGGACTGAAGGATCAAATCCGTCTGTAGTTGGAAATCCATGTTGAAGTCAAGATGTTCCAACTGCTCAATCAGCCAAATCATCTTGTGGACATGATCCCCAACATTCTGTCCCTCAGACATCCTCATACGGAATAGCTGTCTAGATATCTCATACCTAGCATTCCTGCTGTGCTCACCATACAACTCTTGTAGGTGAAGGAGCATCTCACTCGCACTCTGCATGTTCTCATGTTGCTTCTGTAACTCATTATTCATGAAAGCAAACATGTAACACTTAGCTCTCATATCATGCTCCTTCCACTTGTCCAAAGTTTCATGTTCCTCTTGTGTAGCCTCTGGAGGTAAGGGACCAGGAACATTTGAATCTAGAACATATCCTATATGTTCAAGGTTCAGGACAAGTTTCAAATTTCTTAGCCAATCAGACAGATTAGGTCCTGTCAACCTATTGTGATCAAGTATGCTTACAAGGATATTGGATGGTGGTGGTTGTTTTGTGCTCATTTTATCAGAAAATTGACTGCAGAAAATAACCAGATTAATTAGTAAATGTATCATGTAATTAACCAAAATAATTATGGTCTTTTAATCAAATTGGTCCTCCCACTAACTTAGCGAATCCTACACTTCCAAAGTAGAAAACGGAAATCCTAGTTGGATGGATTTCTAGCGGGTGATTGAATTCTTATAATTCTATTGATCATCCTCAGGTACATCCATTATTGGAATTACAATAAACTATAAGTGAGCAACTCTTTGCCCATCACATCTCATGTGAGGTTCAATCCTTTACCTAGCCCCTAATGCTCAAAATCTCAAGTACATCCATTATTGACTTATCTTGCATTAGTTAAGTTGATCCCATTGAGCTAGTAATTATGCAAATAATTTTAATGTCCTCAGGTACATCCAATATTGGCCACTAAACCATTTACATATTTACAACATCTCATGCTTAACAATTATTCTTAAGAAAATCTCTTAAATAAATTGCATCTTATGCAACTATTTAAAATTTCTTAAAATAATTGCCCCAATGGAGGGCCTATGTTATAATTACTTTAATTATAGCATTTCCAACTTAATCATTTGTTTGGAAGATTTTATGGTCATTCTATTTACTATTAAGGTCTCACTTTGCACATTATCCATTTAGCATGCATATATCATATAATTGCATACATTCCCATACATCTCATGCATTCATGGATATGCAGTAAATATGGTATGATCATGGACTTTCTAAGGGATTCAATTCTGAGCCACCAAGAATTGAATCAGGGCATTCCTAGGTGCATTTCATTCATTCATTTTACAAGAGTTGCTGAAGGAGTACATAATCAACACTTGATCTTGAATTCCTCCCACTGGTCCCACCAATGCTCTTGACCTCCTTGAACTTCTTGCAATCCAATATTACATGGTAATCCTTGGCATACCAAGGCGAATTTACAAGAACTTAAATAAATGAAATTACAATCCAAAAAATTATTACAAACTTAATAATACATGCCCAAAATAAATTAAAATAAATTAATTAATTTACAATCCCAAAGAAATATAAAAGAAATAAATCCAATCACATTGGTCTTTTATAGTCCATGATCATCCATCATGCATATCACTATTTAACAATTAAATAAAACATACATACTTAAATTAAATTGAATATCTCATATTCAACTTAAAAATCCAGATTTGAATATGATTCAAATAAATTTAAAAATTCAGATTTGAATCTCATTCAAACAAATTTAAAAATTCAGATTTGAATCACATTCAAACAACTTCAAAAATTCAGATTTGAATCACATTCAAACATTTTTTAAAAAATCAGATTTGAATCACATTCAAACATTTTTTAAAAAATCCGATCTGAATTTTATTCAATCAATTTTAAAAAATCAGATTTAAATATGATTCAAACAACTTTAAAAATTCAGATTTGAATCACATTCAAACAACTTTTAAAATTCAGATTTGAATCACATTCAAACAATTTTTAAAATTCTGATTTGAATCATAATTTAATTGTGTGATAAAAACTACTAATTAAACACTTTAATTAGTCAAAAAATAGGCCTTAGATCATACAACAATTGCAGAATTAAAAGCCAAACCTTAAACTACCCATGGAAGCCAAACCATGCGCACCATTGATGGTGTTTTTTTCAAGTATGCCGCCAACTTGCTTTGCAACCAGCAATGAACTTTTGATCTCATGATCAAACACACAATTAAATCATATAATCAACAATCTAAATGGCAAATATAGTGGCTCTGGTACCAATTGAAGGAACGGAAGCGTGAAAAACACAAGTTTATACCATTGAATTCAAAATTTTTCACATAGGGTCACATGCATCATGCAAGATTTATTTTTTATCTATTTGATTTCAATGATAAACAACATATTAAAACTCTTTTAATATGTTTTTGGATCTGTATTTGTCATTTAAGATTTTAAAATTAATCAGATTAATTTTAGAACCTTAGATTAAATCAAGAATGATTACACTAACCTCTTGATGTCTCGCAAAGATGTCCGCGCTTTGAGATTCGTCTTCAGGACACCAGATGTTGTCCCTCTAGCTTCTCCACACCAAGAACACCTATGGAAGCCCTTGAATAGCTTCTAAAGCTTTTTCTATTAATTAGAAAATCAAGTTCTGCCTTTTAAGAGATTAAAGATATAAACAGGACACTAGAAACAATTTCTAGTGTTCTTAATTCAAGAGATTGATGGCTAATCTCTTTGAATTGATAAGAGATGAAGAAGAAGAGATGAAAACCTTCAAAGTGGCGTGACAAAGGAGTGTGGCTGCTGGTTGTGTTTTATTTTTCTCATAACAACACTTATATAGCTAGGTTAACACATTAAACCCTTGCCACATGTCACCCTTTGATTAGCTCTAGGTTTTAGTGACCCAATCACATTGTGCCAAATGTCAAACCTATATTTAATCTTGATTTTAATCATCTTACATGATTAAAAAACATTTGGCAAGCTTATGTGTAATCCCATGCGTCACCATCTCATGGTGCCACGTGTCACACTGCAAAATTACCAAAATGCCCCTGTGTCTTAATTTTGAGTTCTTAACCCAAAATAATTATTTTCTTCTTCTAATTAATTTATATCAAATATAAATTAATTAATTAATCTCTATTAATTAATTTCTCATTAATTAAATTCATATTTAAACACTTTAAATATAAATTTAACTTATATTATACATCCAATAATCTAGATTTGGTTTCAAGTCATGCTAGGGACTTTGCAATTTAATTGCAAACTAAACCTATTTAATTAATCAATTAAACTCTTTAATTAATTAATTAAATCATATTTAAATAGGTGATTACTTGTGTATGTGTGTGACTTACTAGGCTCATCACTAATTAGCAATGAGACATGATATCAACTCTTAATATCATCAGAACTCTTTCTTACCATAAATGATTTCTCTAAATCATTTTATGAACCTCATAGACCATGGTTAACACCTAGCATAGCATGCCATGGCCACCCAATTAGTAATAAGGTTTACCTTAAATGAACCTATAATCATATGTTACCATGCACTAGAATCTCTCATTACAAAATCCCAACTCAATTTGAGTCATGGTTTATGTCAAACTCCATTTGCTATGAATATTATGTTCTCTTTTAATTCCAGTTCTTGATTAAAAAGATTTTCTCATCTGAAACTCTTTTCTGAATAAATCTATCTGTCCTGGCCAGGAACTTGAAACATCAAGAACAATTAAATGAACATAGGATTTTATCTCTATTTACTTAGAGGAACAGATTCCATCTTGATCAACACCTACCTCCATATATAACTAGTAGGAGCCAACACATGCCCATATACCCATACACAGTACAAGTGTGAAAGCAGTATCAATCTCAAACTACCTATATACAAGATAACTGTGCTATCTCAGGTCTAAAGATTATATGCACTGATATGATTTATGACAAAACATTGACAAGAGTAAACTCCATGTGCTTGTCATAAGTGTCACTGGTTCGGCCTACTTATCATTTATAAGTGCCTATCATGTTTGTTATATGGCATGAGACTCACCATTCCATCTTATTTATATCTCATATAAATAACTTGGGAACAAACATGAATACAATCTTTCTGGATAAGTCATGTCCTCATTATGAAGTATCCTCGATTGTGAACCTATTTATGATACTTCGTGCTAGAAATATTGTCACTCATATTCTTAACAACTTAAGAATAATATTGCTAACAAAATATCATTGGACCTTTTTTATTACACATAAATATATTATGTAAACGGAAAAGTGGAAATGCCTTTTATTAATAAAAATATGTACAAGATACATACTAAATGATATGCTCTAGGGCATACTACTAATAAGTTCTTCAACTGATGCTCTGTTGACCCACACCTTAAGCAGGCACCAGTCACTCTCCAACACTCCCCCTTATGCCATTTCAAACAATGTGGACATGCAGAAGATGCTGGGGCTGGTCCCCTGAACCCCATCCCTGGAGAGCTGCCCACTGATGGTGTGGACTGACCTCTCCTAGGGGTAAGCGTGGCTGGGCCCCGAGGCCGACGACCTTGTGGTTGACCTGAACTCTGTGCAGGTGGACCCTTGAACTTCTTCCCAGATGCAGGAGCTGAACTAGACTGACCTGGGCCCCTCTTCTACTGTCTCTCTCTTCTAGTCTGCTCACTTATTCTAACCTTTTCAACCTTTATTGCAGCTTCCACTAACTTGGTGAAGTCTGTGATTCCCAAGGCAGTGATCATGATCTTTATATTGTCATTTAATCCTTCTTCAAATCTCTTACACCTTTCGGCCTCATTAGGGACTATCTACCTTCCATAGCGGCTCAATCTGACGAATTCCTTCTCATACTCGGCCACTGACAGCTGTCTCTGCCTCAGATTAATGAACTCTCTTCTTCTCTCTTCTAGGTATACACTACCCACATATTTCTTCTTAAATTCGAAGAGGAAGAAGTCCCAAGTTATTACTTCTGGCTGTACTTCACTGGACACAGTATCCCACCATTCATATGCATTATCTTGCAATAGAGATATGGCAGCTTCTAGGTTTTGCTCTGGAGTGCAATGGAGTTGTTTTAAAACTCTGCCTGTTCTGTTCAACCAATTTTCGACTGCAACAGAATCATCTTCTCTCTTCCCAAAGAAGTCCACTGCTCCAAACTTTCTCAATTTTTCCAGGTGTGATTTTGGTTGTGGAGGTGGTGGTGGTGGTGGCATTACTCCAGCCATTTGTTTAAAGAATTCGGCCATTTGTTGAAACACGGCCTGTGGAGGCTGAGCAGGCTCTGCTTGAGCTGGCGGAGCAGGTTCTCCCATACCCCCAGTCTCAGCTGCTGCAGGTGGAGCATGACTCTCCACTTCCTCCTCAACTGCTCTCTGTGATGTATGGTCCATATCCTATTCAAAATAACAAAGACAAACAGATCTGCATTAGTGTCACCTCGACTCTTACAAATGCAATGCATGGTATGGACTCAATCTAGGCCTAGAAACGCCTAAACCGTGCTCTGATACCACTAAATGTGACACCCCTTACCCGTCTAGAGTATATCCGAGTAAGATATGTCACACGGTGTACCGGAACACTCTACTTTATCTCAATCATTTTTATTCTTCCTTAATTTATTTTTATCATAGGTTTGAATATAATTTATGAAGTATAATTTATTTAAGCCATTTATCGAAATTATAATTTATTTGAGGTTCCGAAAATTTTATAGAAAATCCAGCAGAGTACCGGCTAAAAATGGAGAAAACAGTTCTTCGGAACCTGTGAAAAACACTTCCAATAATCATATTCAATCATCTCAAACTCCAATATCAAAATCTCAATATTTTTCCATTTCATTTCTCAATCATTCATCTCATGTGATAATCATGTACAAGTCACAGATAGATATTCACTTTTCCATTCACAAACACAATTTTCATTATTTACATGAACATCAAAATACATTACATAAGTTCAATTACATATGAGAAAATAAAAGTTAGTTACAAAATACCAAAATGAAACCTAGTGTCCTACCAATGCACTGTAGATGGTGAGGTGACATGGACACTATGCAGAGCTGCAGGATGGACTCACCCAGTCTGCGGTCTACTGGGCTCTTTATCAGTATCTCCAGAACCTACGTGTGGCAAAAGCAATGCGCTAAGCAATAATGCTTAGTGGTGCAAATAATAAAATAGAAAGAAATAACAGAGATAAATATGCATTGAATGTATCAATGTTTTACTTCTTTTGTACTTGTTATAATCATTTATTTCATTAACTTTATCCACTTTCATTCTTTTGGTTGCCCAAGTAACCTGTACTGAACGACTGGACTGGATAAACGGGTAAACTGGCACTGGGTATCAAGTACCTCTGGCCGTCACACCATCGGTCACATATGTATCTCCCGGTGTGCAACAGAACAGCTAACAAGCTGTAAATAATATTAGGCACGAGACCAAGTCTCAACACAATGTCAAAATGGCTAAAAGCCATAAAATCACAGAATGGCATAATGCCATGTGCAGTACTGCTAACTGAACCCTATTGGCATGCCAAACTATCCAAACCAATCTTGTTAGGTATACTAGGGCATTTGATACTTTAGAATTCTTCAATTTTTGACTTTCAAGTTTTGATGTTACTATTCACTTCATTAGTCAACAAAAATGTTGACTTTTGCATAGAAAATAGGTACATTGGTTTTAACACTCCCAACATACCACATTTTGCACTTAAAACTTGTTGAAATTAATCACCAATACCATTTCTAAGCTTAAAACTAAGGGAGCAGAATTTTCAGTTTTTGTACCCTAACTTTACTGTTCCATTAGTGACTGTTACAGTGAGAATTTGAGAAAATGATAAACATGAAAGTTGTTCCTTATTTTGTCTATTTGAATTTCCTTTTTTGAATCACTCCATTTGGAGTTTTGTAGCTCCAGTTATGGTCCAAAAACCACAGCTGGCCGGATTGAAAAATTGCAGAATTGACCATATCTACAGTGCAGTGAACAGTGACTGCTACTGCCTTGTTGGATAGGTTATGGTCATAATTTGGGATAGGTTTCTTCATGAAAGTTGTTTTTCTATATCTTAACTTGTTTCTGTAAAAATTTCAGGTCAATTGGGCCATTCTACAATGAGTTATGCCCAAATGAACAATTACTGTTCATTTGGTCATTCTGCAGAATCTGGTTGCAGGGTATCCGGATTGGGGCCAGTTTTTGGTCCACTTGCTTTGGTCTTTTGGGCATGGTTTCTTCAGAAAAATTGTGCCATTATGTGTCTAGTTTCATATCCAATTGGCCAAATACCAATTGAACCTACACAGCCAAAGTTATGGCTGTCCAAGTGGGCTGGAATCACAGCCACCCTGCTGGTTACACAAGGCAGCATACCAAACTAGTTTGCAATGCCATAATTCACTTCAAGTTATGGTCAACTTCCCTCAAATGGTCACTAATTGACCATTAAAATGTTCATTCACCATTTCATAAGCTAAGTCCAAGTTTCTCTCCCAAAACCCTAGCTCAAATTCAAGGTTCACACAAGTTACCTTAGTTAAACTAACTAATTCATTATCCTCATATATATATACTTTAAACATGATCTCTAGTTCACTCCAAGTGCATCAAAAACCCTCAATCTTATTCCTTCCTTAGGGCTGCAGAAATCCATGGTGTACATACACATAAATTTTATTCATTTAATTTACAAATTCTTACTTATTTCAAGTCTCTAACATGGAATAAAAGAGGTATATGTATAAATAGGCACTAACCTTGAATGGGGCAGAATTTTCTCAAGCTAAAACTTCACTTTCTTTCCTTTTCTAGGCTACCAAACACTTTCCCAAGAGGTATGGACAAGTTTTAATGAAAGGTGTCTAGGGTTTAGTATTGGAAATTCATGGGAAATGGAAGTAATGAAAGAAAATTTTCATGGAGGGAGTGGAAGAGAGGGTCACGGCTTTGGAAGAAGAAGAAACCAGAAAATGGTTTCTTAATTTGTCATTTTTCCCTTTTTAAAGAATTTTTGTTGTGTTGTTGAATGGTGATTAGTGGAGGGCATTTAAATGACATCATAGTGATGTCATAATTAAGGATTTAAGTCATTTTCTTTTTCTTTCTTTTCTATTCATTTTTAATTTAATTTTTAGCAATATTTATTCATATTTTAGATCATAATAATTATTTACTTAACTGGACAAGTCGGCCAAAAATCGCCTCTGAAGGCGAAATGATCAAAATGCCCTCCGTTTGGCTTAACGGGTCAAAATTGTCTGTACCGATTGAAAAATTTTTCTAAATATTTTCTTGGCATTCTAATGCCATAGGAACCTCAATGACCCTTCTCTGGAGTCCCAAAAATTATTTTATGAATTTTTCCCCGGGTCTAGGGCTCCTAGTTGCGAGAACCGCAACTTCCCTCTGGGTTACCCATCGTTTGGGCACCGGCTCATTTGACTTAATTGTATTTTATTTCTAAAATTTTTACTAAATTTTTCTTGTTAATATTTGAGTTAATTATGGTTCCTCACTTTAGTTTAAATATTTTTCCGGACGTTCTAGCTGTCCGGACCGACACCGGTCACCGAAACAGTAGAATGTACGGAGTTGCTACCGGGAGGGTGTTACAATCATAGGTGCCTATCATGCTCCTCTACATTCATAGAATATACTAGAATATCATCTATAAATACCACCATAAACTAGTCTAGATATGGCCTGAAGAATGTGTTCATCAGGTCCATAAATGCAGCTGGAGCATTAGTCAACCCGAATGGCATCACCAGAAATTCATAGTGGCCATACCGAGTCCTGAAGGCAATTTTAGGAATACTCTATTCCTGCACCCTCAACTGGTAGTATCCCGATCTTAAGTCTACCTTGGAGAATATAGTTGCATCTTTCAGCTGATCGAATAGATCATCAATCCTTGGCAAAGGATATCTATTCTTTATGGTCACCTTGTTCAACTGTCTGTAGTCGATGCATAGATGGAGAGTACCATCTTTCTTCTTGACAAACAACACTGGTGCTCCCCAAGGTGGCATACTAGGGCAAATAAAACCCTTATCTAGCAACTCTTGTAATGCACCTTTAACTCTTTCAACTCAGCAGGTGCAATTCTATATGGAGTGATAGAGATTGGCTCCACACCTTGCATCACCTCAATTTCAAACTGCACCTCTCTTTCCAGAGGTAATCCTGGTAATTCTTCAGGAAAGACGTCCGAAAAATCACACACTGTAGGGATATCCTTCAAATTTGGACTCCCTACTTGGGTGTCTATCACATGAGCTAGGTAAGCTTCACTCCCCTTTCTAATCAACTTCCTAATAAGTGCAGCTAAAATGAGATTAGATGGCAATAACTGCCTCTCCTCGTGTATTACCACATCCTCGTACTCGGGAAGACTAAAAGTGACTGTTTTCAGTCTACAATCAATCATTGCATGGTGCCTAGCTAGCCAATCCATGCCCAAAATAATGTCAGAATTTCTGAAGGACATTTCAATAAGATCAGATAGGAATGTATGTCCTTGGATCACCAATGGACAATCCTTATACAATCTGTTCACCTTAATCTCTTGTCCTAAAGGACTAGTCACCAGCACATCAAAATTCATGTTCATGCAAGGAATAGTAGCAGAACACACAATTCTTGCACTAACATAGGAGTGAGTGGAGCTGGGATCAAACAACACATAAACATTTTGTTCAAACATTGAGAATGTACTAGCAACTACATCTGCAGTCTCAGTCTCTTCCCTCTGGAGCATGGTGTACACCCTGGCTAGTGCATCACTCTGCTCTGGTTGATTTACTGTGCCTTGACTGCCAGAAGTGCTACCTCTACCTCTACCTCTGCCTCTGCTGACTGACTGTGAACCACTTTAGGTAGAACTTTGAACTGATCCTTCAGATGTGGTAGGTGGCCCAGATCTATAGGCACTAGTGCAATCCTTAGTAAAATGCCCCGTACCATCACAGTCGTAGAAGGCTCTAGTAGCTCTAAAACATACCCCTCTATGCACCTTTCCACAAGTTTCATAGGTCTGAACTGAGGATGTTTCCCTAACCATCTGCCAGCTAGATCGGGGTGGCCTCTATACTGATGGTCTTCCTCTACCATATCTTTTGTTACTTAGTCCCCCAAAACTTTTTCTTTTTCCCAAACTACTACTTAAACCCTGACCAGCTGTCTTCACATTCTTATCTTTGTCTCCCATACTCTTTTCAGCTGTGGCCTCAAGTTCCACCCTTTCTATCTCAAGAGCCTGTGAAATCAATTCTGAAAAATTTGTGTATCTGAAACCCACCACTTGAAGTCTAATACTGGGCCTTAAACCAGCTTCAAATCTCTTGCATCTCTCTCTACTGGTAGCAAGCAAACTCCCTGCATTGTGGCTTAAGCGGGAGAATTCCCTATCATATTCAGCTATAGTTCTATTACCCTGCTTTAGACTCAAGAACTCCTAAAGCTTCATGTCAATATAAGTGTCTAGGACGTATTTTTGTCTGAATTCCTTGAGGAAATCATCCCATGTTAGAACTAGAGGCTCTAATAGGCTGTTGGGGATGGTCTTCCACCATTCATAGGCATCCCCCTAGAGTAGTGACACAACATACTCAAACTTTAAGGCCTCTGTGTACTGTAACTTATTGAAGACCCTATCCATTCGTTTCAACCGCTATTCTATTTCTAATAAGTCTACTATGCCCTTAAATTTTGTGGCCCTATATTTTATCAACTTGTCATACTATCTTTGCGGGGGTTGGGGTTGCACAGGTGCTTTTGTTTATACATTTTCAGCCATCTACTAGAAGAATGCAGCCATTTTTTGTGTGAATTGTGCAGGGAACTGTAGAGGTGGGACTGGTGCAGCTGGCCCACCGGCATTCTGAGGAGCTGGGGCCTCTTCCTATGCCTCAGCTGCAACCGATTACTCTACTGTGTTATCTCCTTCTTCCATTTCAATTCAAAAGAAATTCTACTCCCTGAATAACCAACACAAGGAGATTTCTCCCCATTAGTCCATATTCATGATGTAAATGCACTTATATATATTAACCAATGACATTTGAGTAGTTGTACCTATCAAAAAATATTTCAAATACGCAATTCAAAACTTGTTTAAAAACTATCACTCTGATACCACTAAAACATGTCACACCTTACCCCTCAGTAAGGTATAACATGATCTCGCAGTACACTTAATGAATTACCGAACTTCGCCTATTGATAACCCATTAAATATACTACAAGGGATTTTAAACAAATTAAAACATTTTGCTTCATTTTATTTTGTGAAAAATTTGCATGGTAACGGCTGTAATTTTAATAAATCCAAAATTTTTAACCTGTTGAAAATAACCTGTAAATAATATCATGCACAAATCGAACTCAAATCAAGCTCAAATCCTTTCTTTTCATTCATTCAGTATTAAGAAAATAAAACCATATCATTTATAATTCAAAAGGTATTTAGTTACAACTTATAATTTTTAAAGTACAAAAATATCATTACAATTCTTTTATACAACTGCTCAATAGTTCTTTACAATACACATAATTACATATTACATCATTACCTAAAATATACCCGAAGTAAAATCAAAATGCTACCCCAAAGTCTCTCACTCTGCAGCTTTCTCTTTTTCCCTACCTGCGACAGAATACAAAAGCTATCGCTTAGCGGTGAACTCAGTGGTGAACAACTATAATTTAAAAACTCAATATAAAACATGTTTTATCAAATCATAACAAGGAAATTGAAATATTCAAATTTTCCATAATTCATAAAACCAATGTCAACATTTTTAATCGTACAAATCCTTTGTTTCAATAACATTTTATCAAAACATTCACAAATCAAGGGTGTTGCCACAATCACACAGTTAGGGCCATGACACAAAATTTCTAATCAATGTAGTGTTGTACACCACGACAAAATAGTCTCACCCCAATAATCAAGGCTAAAGGGGTACACAAAGGCTAGCTAGCTATATGAGTATTCATCCAATCTCAACCTTAACTGGTAAGCCAGAGAGGAACATAATCAATCTCACCCCACTAACCGTTATTAATGGGAGACACAATTATAATCAATCTCACCTCAAATAATGAGGGACACAAATCAAATTGCCATGCCAACTGTGGTTTCAACACAAATTCAAATAATTTCCATTCAAATAATCACATTTCCAAAATCAAATAGTCACATTTCATTCATCACAAATTTCCATACAAGGGTGGCAACACATCAAGTTTCTCAAAAAAGTTCTAAAAGCATTCAAACCAGCTCACCCCCTTGCTATAAAAATTTCAAATAGCCAACATCCATCGTTCCATAATGTAAAATCATTTCACAATTTAAAATCCTCAAAACAATGCAAATAATTTTTAATGCAAAAGAAAAATCATACTTGAATCATGCAAAACTCATTCAATACATTTACAATGTTAAAACAAAAAGGAAGTCTAGTTGTGCACAAACCTTCTTTGAATTCTCTTTACTAGGCTTAGTCCTTTCCTTTCTTAGGAGGCTCCTTTTGCACTGAAATTACACAATTGTAAAGTTTTAATACTCATTCTAACCTTCACTAATAGCTAATCAAATTAATTCCTATGTTATTATGCAACTTAATAATTTATGGGTTCAGGGCAGTTCTAGACCCCGACTTTAGAACTAAATTCTAACCTAGTTTCAGTCATAATTTGGGAAGGTGATCTTCATGAAAGTTTTTCCTCTATCTCTTAGTTTTATTTTCATTTTTTAATAATTCAATTTGGCGTTTTAGATCTCAAGTTATGGCCAAATTACTAGACACTGTTTTGAGTGCCTTACCCTATAACTCCATGTTTTCCAAATTTTTACCTTAATTTTGCATTCCATGTCCAAGCATCTTATGCTCTGAATTTGGACTAGGTCCCTAAAACAATGTTTTAGTTCTTTGTATTAGGTTTCTAACTCATTTTTAATCATCTAAATTAGAGTTTTGTAGAGGAATTTATGGCCTAATAACTATTCAGAGGTCACAGGGCAAATAGACTACACTACAGGAATTCCAGATTGGCATTCCTGACTTACCTTAACATTTGCCCTACTTTGCCTTAAGAACTAGGTTCAGGTCAAAAGATGAAAGTTGTAGTTTTATGTCTTATGAGTATTTTGGCTTTGGAACCACCTAATTTGCATTTATATAGCTCCAATTATGGCCATTTTCCAAAACTGGTCAGATGCCTAATTCCTCACATTTTCCAAGTTTAGTCCAGAATCAGGGTAGATTTGCAGGACTAATTTTGTCTAGCAATTTGATCAAGTTCGGGTCATAATTTGGTTTCATGGTCTTCATAAGAACTGTTCTCCTATGTCTCAGGATTCCATACGTTCAAGAAGCACCTAATTTGGAGTTTTCTAGAGTGAGTTATGCCTAATTGAATAAGTGCTGTTCATATGGTCATTTTCTCCAGGTCCAGAATTGGTAACCCAAATTCAAGCTCTAATTAAGGTTCCCTATGGTCATTTTCTAGGTGGACTCTCTTCATGAAACGTTTAGCATTATGTCTTAGGTTTCATTTCCAATTGGTTTCATACCAATTGGAATTGTGTAGCTCAACTTATGAGTCTCTAAACACACTAAACTCAAGTGTCCAGATTCCAGCACATTCACGACACTCCTATCTCATTAATTCCTTTCACCAACCAACATCCATTCACATTCAATACACCTCAATTGACCATAATTTAATAATGATAACCCTAATTGATCATCATACCACAAAAGTCCTAATTCTCCAAAACCCTAAGTTCACATCTTCCTCAATTCATATGAGCTCATGCAATTTCAACACACCAATCATGTTTACACTTCCATACAAGCTTGAATTCAAGTTTAATTCAATCTAACACATCAAACCCTACCATACCCCCAAGTTGGCCAAAATTTATGCCTCAATTTCCATGCATGATTTCTTTCATTTTCCATGCAATTTCCACTCACTTTTAACTAAATTTCAATAAATATGCAATTAACTAAGCTTGAATGTCACTTCCCTCAAATGGTGATTTTCAATCTTCTATTTTCTTCAATTCTCTTGATTTTTCTTTCTCCCAATCTTTAATTTGAGGTCTAAATTTCAAGTTTTTCTAGTGGTTGGCTGTGGAAATTACGAAGAAAATCAAGGTTTTGCGAGCTTAGAAAGTTAACAATGGAGGGAGGAATGGGAAGTTGGTGGCCGGCCAAGGCATTGGAAAAGAAGATAAAGTCTTCATTTTTTATATGTGTCTTCTATTTAAATATCACTTATATATATTTTAATTTTATTTTAATTATAATTATTATAATTTTTAACAAATTCATTAATTCCCTATTTGTCCTATTTGAATTCTCCTATACAATAACCCTTAATTTAATTCCATTCTAAAGTTTTAGTCTTACTCATTTTAATTGGACATTTTGTTAAAAAGTCAACTCTTAAAGTGAATTGACCAAAATACCCTTCATCGGGTTATAGTCCATCTTTTTCTATAATACCTGATGAGTCCTTAGGTTCTGATTCACTTATTTACACTTATTCCCTTTTCATTTCTTTGATTTTCAAATTCCCAATAATTCCTCCATTAACCCTCAATTAAAGATTCTATTGGGTCCCACATAAATTTAGGGTAGTAACTGAACTCACAGTCGCTTTCTGATTTGGTCACTCATCACCGAGACCTAGGCTCATTTAACCTATTTATACTCCATTTCTTTTATTTTCCTCCAATCTCATTTGATCTTTACTAATTTAATTTATGGCCTTTCTATGTGATTTAAGTATAGTTCTAGACATTCTAGCTGTCCGAACAAACATTAGTCACCGAAACAGTAGAATGTACAGAACTACTTAGCATGAGGGTGTTACAATAAGTCAACAAGTTAACATAAAAACCTTTAATTTTTTATCACATTAACTTTTATGAAATCAAATTGAAGTTCAGTGAGTTTTATGAAATAAATTAAAATTCAATGACTTTTATAAAAACACTCATTAAATTAAGTGACCACGTATGATATTTACCTTGTATCTTGAGGTCTTATTTGCTCCCCTTCTGAATAAGCTCTTCTTTTCTATGCATCTTTCATCTTCATTTTGTTTTTGTGTTGAGAAAATTTTTATATGTGGAATTATCAGGTGTAATAATTAGGGTAAATTTTACTAGCTGTCACTGAACTTTAAGGGTAATTATAGTACAATCACTCAACTTTGATTTTTTTTCTTAAAAGTCACTTGACTTTAATTTGAGTATCATTAAATTTAACAAACATTGCAATTCTTCAGGTTAATGTGTTGATCTATCATCTTTTTACAAAAATGAAATCACCTAACTATCCTTTATTAGATGAGGACACCGCTTGCTCACTCTTTTCTTCCTCACGTTCCTTCACTTTCTCATAACCCAAATTCCACCTCAAGCTTTCCTCCTCCTTTAAGCCTTACTCTCACTCCCTGCCTCATAGATATAGATGGGTATAATTTTTTTGTGGCCATCGTATGATCATTTCTTGCGAGACCCATTTCCAAAATCCCAATTTGGTCACTGTTTATCACTTTACCACTACCGTGCCTCTTTCCCAAATGCATAAAAAGCATTTCACCTTGTTTTTGCCTTGGTGATTTCAGATTGTTCATGAAATCAGATCATTAGTAATTGTTATTCAATTTTCACCAGCTTAGTCACTATACTTCTATTGTCCTCCCTCCTCACAATGATAATAGAAAAGCTCATGCTTTCTCTCCTCCTTTACGAAGCTGCATTCTACTACTACGGCCATTGCAAGATCCACATCAAATATCATTACTTGCTTTCTTTACATATTGGACCTTTGTGTCACACCTTACCCCTCTGTAAGGCATAACATGATCCCGTAGTATACCTAATGAATTACCAACTCTATCTACTGATAACCCATTAAATACACTACAAGGGATTTTAAAAACTTTTTTTTACTTCTTTTACAGTGGTGAGCACTATTTACAAGTATTAAAAACCTTTTTGAACTGAAGTGATAAAACTAACACATTTGAATTATTTGGAATTTCTGTAAAAATTTTGGCAAAGTGCCATCTGTATTTTGGATAAAACAGTTCTTCATAAAACCAGTAAAAGCACTTCAACATATTTCCAAATCTCAACTCCAACATATTCTCAACACAACATTTTTCTCAATTCAAAACCATAGTAATTTTTCAAAGACTGCGATACAAGAAATATAATACAATTTTTATAAGCCAAAATAACTCATAATTGTTTTACAACTTCAAGGTACAATTTGAATTTACAACTGCTAAAAACCAAAAACAATATGTACATACAGTGGTCATACATTACAGTACAAAATGCAAAATGTTGGTATACTCATTATATCCGGTAATCTCTCGCTGGAGGTACTAGCAGCCTAGTCTGCTGCCCTGTCTGTCTGTCTACCTGCAACAGCAATAAAAAGCTATCGCTGAGACAATGTCTCATTGGTGCACAACATTAACCAAATACAATTTAAATCACAATTCATAATCATTTAAATGATGGATATGTAAAATCATAGTTAAATTCAAGACAATGAGTGTCAGAAGGAATTTAACACAATATCATAATAAATCTCAGAGATCAAAACATATTTAACTTCAAAAGACAGTGAATGTCAATAAGGATTTAACTCCATTTCACAATCTCATAATACAATTCAATAAATCACACACAGCTTAATCATGTTCCAAAGTTCAATTCGTCCCAAAAGCCGATGGCTAATGAGGTATTCAATTCGTCCCAAAAGTCGATGACTAATGAGGAATAACATAGCTAGCTAGCAAAAATATGAGTACTCATCCAATTCGTCCTCAACAGGCACACACCTCAACACTTCAGCCAGAGAGGGAATTCAATTCATCCCACTAGACAAGCTAGCGAGAAATACAATCAATATACATGATAGCTGTGGTTTCAAACCATTTCCAATGCTTTTCAATCAATAAGTATCCATCAATATCATTCAAACAATTTCTCACAGTTTCAAATCATTTACAATGCTTTTCAAGCAATAAATATCCATTCAAACACATTTCCACAACTTAAAACAATAATGTACAAATAGTCATAATTCATTTCAATTGAAAAATTCAAAAGAAATAGTTGTTGTGCACAAACCTCTGATAACTGTCTCTTGGTCTGGACTCAGTGTTTCCTTCCCTTTTCCTGAGTCTTTGGTAACTGAGAAACACAATTTGAAGTGTTTCAGTACTAAATTAAACTGTCTCTAATGATAATGTTTGATAAGTAATTCACTGAAAGTTATTATTTGCTTAATCACCTAATATATCGACCCTCGATGCGTTCTAGGTAAATTAGGTTTTAGTGTTACTAATATGTCACATTCGATAGTGTTTTAGGGTTGGTACTCGTTACCAATTTCATTTCCTTGTTTAGTGCATTTTATTGCAAATTGCTGGATTCCGGTATACTAGTTTGACCTAGCCGGACGACCTAGTTCCCTCGGTTTTCAGGTTTTGGTCAAAACTACAAACTTGTAGATCTATGTCTTATGGAACGCGGGGCAAAATTTTAGGTCATTCTGAGTTATGTAGACCAAGTTATGGTCATTTTACTATTGCTGGTCAAATGGCATCAAATTAGGTCATTTTAGGTCAATTTGGTCAACTTTGGTTCGGCCAGTTTTTGGACCCGAACTTTTGCAAGCTGTTTGACTTGCTTATGGTCATTTCTGGGCTTTGGTGTCTTCATAAGACTTGTAGGTATGGGTCTTAACTATTCATGGTTAACATTTCAGGTCAATTGGACCTGTTTTGAGTGAGTTATGGTCTAAACACTAACTGCTGCCCAATTGGTCAATTTTCAGGTCTCAATTGTACTTAATCCGGATTTGGTCATTTTTCAAGCTACCTTGCAAGAAGAATTTTGGTATGTTTCCTTCATGAAAGTTGGCACATTTTGTGCCTAGTTTCACCTCCAAATGGTCTCATACCAATTGGAGTTTCACATTTAGTGTTATGGGCTAAAATGCATACTGCCCTTAATTACATTGCTTATACATCTATCCATTACACATTTACCTTGCTACAAGTCCACTTCTCTTACCAATTCTGTTTTGGTACATTACCAAAACCATATATCACTTCACTTTAAAGTCACTTTGGGCAGAATACAATATCTTCAATACACCAAATGAAACTCTAATTCACAAAGTCCAAATACAACCATAAATACACATAAACACTCCTAATTGTTACATACAATTTCCACAACCAATTTACATACATATTCATCAATCCTCAATGTCACAATTTACCCAATATCTTCATGAATTCAAACATTCATTAAGAAGTCCCAAGGCTGTCGAAATGCTCCACAATGCCAAAGTTTCCCACAATTCGTCAACTTCCATTTCAAGTGCACAATCACCATATACATGTGGAATTAACTTACTAGGACATTAAATCACCTTACTCAACATGAATTCCCACCAAATATATGTAAAAATAAATCATCAAATATACAACTCCATGGCTGTCCAAAATTGGATATATCAAGAACTCCTCAAAACTTAAAAATTCCTTCACAAAGCACACACCCATAAGATGTATACAAAGTTTAACAAAGCAATATTAAAAAATACAAACTTACCTATTGTTAAGACTTGTTAAACCTTCACTAAACTTCTTGATTTTGCTATCAAACTCTTCCTTATGATGTGGAGATAATCTTTAATGAAGCCACCTAGGTGTTTGGAAGTGAAATGAGGAGGTTAATGGAGCTTGAAGGCAAAACGGCAATGGAGGTTTTTATCTTTTCATTTCGGCATGGTTGAGGGAATTGGAGAAGATGGAGTTGCAGAATGTGTAATGGATTTGCACCTGCCCAATTAGCTTTTAATTTATTCCTTAGTAGTCCACTTACACAATTTAAATCATATAATAAGTTTAATGTGCTAATTATACAATTTTCACTCCACTTTTAGCTATTTACATTAGGTTCCCCTAAATTAATTTTTCATTATATTTTTCAAGTGTAATATTATTTATTTTTAATGGACATTTAGGTCAAAAGACAATTCGGGATGTCAAATGACCATAATGCCCCTGCTCGGGTTGCATTCCCGATTTTTCGGTAACACCGGGTTTTGTCTGTTTTTTGATTTCTCACTTTTCTTTGTACTAATTATTTAATTTTTCTTTGATATTTCTAATGATATTTATACTTCAATTGATGTATCTTTAAGTCCTAAAAATATTTTCCAGGGTTCCCATGATCCGAGGAGCTAGTCAACGGTCCACGCCGTGACTTCCCGGTACGGTCACCCATCGCTAGGGTTCTCGGCTCGCTTAACTTGGTTACATTTCTTTGCTATTATTTTTCCTTTGTTTTTCTTGTATTTTCTCTTCTTGTATTTCATTATTTTATGTCTCCTCACTCATATCGAAGTGTAGTTCTAGGCATCCTAGCTGTTCGGACAACATTGGTCACCGAAATAGTAGAACGCACTACCGAACATAGGGGTGTTACAATTCTCTCCCCCTTAAATAAATTTCATCTCGAAATTTTACCTGGAATTAGTCTCTGAATAGCTGTGGGTGCTGTCTCCTCATATCCTCTTCACGTTCCCAAGTAGCTTCCTGGCTTGAATGATGGTTCCACAGCACTTTAACCAGGTGTATCTGTTTGTTCCTCAGCTGCTTCACCTCATAAGCCAGAATTTTTATGGGTTCTTCCTCATATGAGAGGTCTGGATTTACCTCAATCTCTTCAACTGACAGTACATGAGATGGGTCAGATCTGTATCTCCTTAACATGGACACATGGAAGACACTGTGTATCCTTGCTAGCTCTGGAGGTAATGCCAACCGATATGCCAAAGGACCTACTCTTTCCAAAACCTCATATGGTCCGATGAAACAAGGACTCAGTTTCCCCTTTCTGCCAAATCTCACAATTCTCTTCCAAGGAGAAACTTTGAGGAATACCTTATCACCCACTGCATATTCAATATCTCTTCTCTTTAGATCAACATAGGACTTCTGACGGTCTGATGCAGCCTTGAGTCTATCTCTAATCAATCTGATCTTTTCCTCTGTCTACTGAACAATCTCTGGCCCAATCATCTTCCTTTCACTTACTTCATCCCAACATAAGGGAGTTCTACACTTTCTACCATACAAAGCTTCACATGGAGGCATCCCAATGCTTGATTGGTAGCTGTTGTTATAAGCAAACTCAATCAAAGGCAAGTGTGTATCCCAACTACCTTCAAATTCAATCACAGAAGCCCGTAGCATATCCTCCAATATCTGAATAACCCTCTCGGTGGCCATGCATGCGTGGGTGGAATCTTTGTCTTTGAAGTTCAATCTAGTTCCTAGGGCTCTCTGAAGACTACCCCAGAATCTAGAAGTGAACCTAGGATCTCTGTCAGACACAATTGATACTGGCACTCCATGCAATTTTACAATCTCATATATGTACAATCTGGCCAATCTTTTCAGGCTATAGTCCATCCAAACTGGCAAAAAGTGAGCAGACTTGGTCAATATGTCAACTATAACCCATACTGCATCATGACTACTCTGTGTCCTTGGAAGTCCTATAACAAAATCCATAGTTATCCGTTCCCATTTCCACTCTGATACTGACAAAGGATGTAACAAACCAGCTGGAACTTGATGTTCTGCCTTTACTTGCTGACAAGTTAGGCATTTGGAAACAAATTCAGCTATATCCTCTTCATACCCATCCACCAGTAATGCTCTTTCAGCCCTCTGTACATTTTAGTTCCACCAAGGTGCATAGCAAAAGGAGACTCATGTGCCTCCTTCATAATGATTTGTCTCAATTCAGCATCATTAGGAACGCACATTCTGCCCTGATGTAGCAATAAACCATCATCTCTCACAGAGAATTTAGGTTTCTTGCCCTGTTTGATTTCTTTCAGTAACTTCTGATATTTTTCATCACTCTGAGCAGCCATTCTGATCTGATCAATCAACACTAGTTGTACATGCCATGCAACTACTGTCTGTCCCTCATCATCAATCTCTAAACTGGCATGCTGTGCTTTCAATTCATATACCATGGACAAAGGAGAAACTCTGAGACTTGCCATAGTCTTGCGACTTAAGGCGTCAGCCACCACATTTGCTTTCCCTGGCTGATTGTCTATTAAGCAATCATAATCTTTGATGAGTTCTAACCATCTCCTCTGCCTCAAATTTAATTCCTTCTGGGTGCCTAAGTACTTCAAGCTCTTGTGATCTGTGAAAATGTAGCATTTCTCCCCATACAAATAGTGTCTCCAGATCTTCAGAGCAAAAACAATAGCTGCTAGCTCCAGATCATGTGTTGGGTAGTTCCTCTCATGCAGTTTCAGCTAGCGTGATGCATAAGCAATGACATTCCGATCTTGCATCAGTACACAGCCTAACCCATTGTGAGAAGCATCACTATAAACTGTGTATTCTTTACCCGGAGTAGGTAAAGTGAGAACTGGAGCTTCAGTTAAACACCTCTTCAACTCATCAAAACTTTGCTGGCATTTATCAGTCCACTGAAATTTTACATCTTTCCGAAGCAATTGGGTCAGTGGAGAAGATAACATAGAAAATCCCTTCACAAACCGACGGTAATATCCAGCTAAACCCAGAAAACTGCGAACTTCTGTGATATTCCTGGGTGGCTTCCAATTAAGGATAGCTTTTACCTTGCTGGAATCTACCTTGATCCCTTCAGCTGACACAACATGTCCCAAAAAGGAGATTTCTTTCAGCCAAAATTCACACTTCGATAATTTGGCGTATAACTGTTTCTCCCTTAAAGTCTGCAGTACAATCCGCAGGTGTCTATCATGCTCCTCTACATTCCTCGAATATATCAAAATGTCATCAATAAACACCACCACAAATTGATCAAGATATGGTCTGAAGATAGTGTTCATCAGATCCATAAAAGCAGCTAGAGCATTTGTTAACCCGAATGGCATTACTAGAAACTCATAGTGGCCATACCGAGTTACGAAGCGCTTTTGGAATACTCGCTCTTGCACCTTCAGCGATAATAACGGATCGCAAATCAATTTTGGAGAATACAGCTGCACCCTTCAACTGATCAAACAGATCATCAATGCGAGGCAATGGATATATGTTCTTTATTGTCACCTTATTCAATTGCTGGTAGTCAATGCATAAGCGGAGAGTACCATCCTTCTTCTTAACAAACAACACTGGTGCTCCCCAAGGTGACACACTAGGGCGGATGAAGCCCTTTTCAAGTAATTCTTGCAGTTGTATCTTCAACTCCTTCAATTCTGCTAGTGCCATTCTGTATGGCGTTATGGAGATTGGATCCACACCAGGCATAATATTAATTTCAAACTGCACTTCTCTTTCTGGAGGTAATCCTGGCAATTCATCAGGAAACACATCTGGAAAGTCATGTACTGTAGGGATGTCCTTCAATGCTGGACTCCCCACTTGGGTGTCTACCACATGTGCCAAGTAGGCTTCACACCCCTTTCTGATCATTTTTCTGGCTAATGCAGCCGAAATGATGTTTGATGGCAATAACTGCCTTTCCCCATGTATTACCACATCACTGTACTGAGGAAGGCCAAAAGTGATTGTCTTCAGCCTACAGTCAATCATGGCATGATGCCTAGCTAACCAATCCATGCCCAAGATGATATCATAATCTCTGAAGGGCATTTCAATGAAATCAGACAGGAAAGTGTGTCCTTGGATCACCAAAGGACAATCTCTATACATTCTATTAACCCTGACCTCCTGTCCTAATGGACTTGTTACTAGCACCTCAAAGTCCATTTTTGTACATGGAACAGCAATGCAATCAATGATGCTAGCACTCACATAAGAATGGGTAGAACCCGGATCAAATAACACAAACACATCTTGATTAAAAGTTGAGAAGGTACCAGCCACAACGTCAGATGTCTCGGTCTCTTCCCTCTGTCTCATTGCATAGACTCGGCCGAGAATCGTCTTGCTCTGAATGTTTCACTGTGCCTTGGCTACCTGCTGCGCTACCTCTACCCATGCATCTACCTCTTCTGGTTGGTTGTGAACTTCTAGTGACAGGGCTCGAGCGGCCCTTGCGATAGTAGGAGATAGTCCAACTCTGCGACTACCGGTGCAGTCCTTGGCAAAGTGTCCTGTGCTTCCACAGTTATAACAGGCTCCGATAGCCTTATAGCATATCCCACCATGATTTCTTCCACAAGTTTCACATTGGCGGGGAGGGTAGGAACCTCTGGTACTCTGCTGACCAGATAGGGGAGGCTTCTGCCTTGAATATCTTCCCCTACCAGATTTCTTGCCACCTCTGCCATGTCCCCCATAGTTCTTCCTCTTTCCAGTAGGACCACTGGAACTCTGTTCTACAGATTTTCCCTCTTTCTCTGTCTTTTCTGATTTCTTTTTCTCAGGAGCAACTTCAGACTCAATTCTTTCCAACTTTAGGGCTTGAGAAACAAGTTCAGAGAAGTTAGTGTGTTTGAAGCCGACTACTTGTAATCTGATACTGGGCTTCAAGCCAGTTTCAAACCTCTTGCATCTCTCCCTGCTAGTAGTAAGTAAACTTACTGCATAATGGCTCAGGCGGGAAAATTCTCTTTCATACTCAGCCACTGATCTGCTCCCCTGTTTCAGACTTAGGAACTCTTGCAGTTTCTGGTCTACATAAGCATCAGGGACATATTTCTGTCTGAATTCCCTGAGAAAGTCATTCCATATTAGCACTGCTGGTTCTACCAAACTGTGGGGAATGGTTTTCCACCAGTCATAAGCATCCCCCTGTAGCAAAGATACTGAGTATTCAAATCTGAGCTCCTCTGTGCAATGCAGTTTCTTGAATACCCTATCCATCCTTTCTAACCACTGTTCAGCCTCTAGAGGATCTACTGTCCCCTTGAACTTAGTAGCCCCATACTTCATCAATTTGTCATACTGCCTAGTAGGAGACTGTGGTTGTACCACTGGTGTCTGTATTGGGACTTGAGTAGGCACATTACTAGCCATTTGTTAGAACATTGCAGCCATCTGCTGAGCGAATCGAGAAAGCTGCGATGCTGCGGTGGTGTTCTTGAACCACTGACATTGTGTAGGCCTGGGGCATCCCCTTGCACCTCAGCCTCAATAGATTGATTGACTGAACGATCACCCTCTTCCATAGTCAATGCGAGGATTTTAGATCTCCTGAACAATTAACACAAGGAGATTTCCTCCCGTTAGTGCATATTTATAATGTAATGTACTGTATGTATCAAACAATGATAATGACCAGTTGTACTATGAAGAAAGAATATTCAAATAACATGTGAAAACAGAATTTAAAACCTGTGCTCTGATACCACTAAAACATGTTACACCCTACCCCTCTGTAAGGCATAACATGATCCCGTAGTATACCTAATGAATTACCAACTCCGTCTACTGATAACCCATTAAATACACTACAAGGGATTTTAAAAACTTTTCTTACTTCTTTTACAGTGGTGAGCACTATTTACAGGTATTAAAAACCTTTTTGAATTGAAGTGATAGAACTAACACATTTGAATTATTTGGAATTTCTGTAAAAATTTTGGCAAAGTGCCATCTGTATTTTGGATAAAACAGTTCTTCATAAAACCTGTAAAAGCACTTCAATATATTTCCAAATCTCAACTCCAACATATTCTCAACACAACATTTTTCTCAATTCAAAACCACAGTAATTTTTCAAAGACTGCGATACAAGAAATATAATACAATTTTTACAAGCCAAAATAACTCATAATTATTTTACAACTTCAAGGTACAATTTGAATTTACAACTGCTCAAAACCAAAAACAATATGTACATACAGTGGTCATACATTACAGTACAAAATGCAAAATGTTGGTATACTCATTATACCCTGTAATCTCTCGCTGGAGGTACTAGCAGCCTAGTCTGCTGCCCTGTCTGTCTGTCTACCTGCAACAGCAATAAAAAGCTATCGCTGAGACAATGTCTCAGTGGTGCACAATATTAACCAAATACAATTTAAATCACAATTCATAATAATTTAAATGATGGATATGTAAAATCATAGTTAAATTCAAGACAATGAGTGTCAGAAGGAATTTAACACAATATCACAATAAATCTCAGAGATCAAAACATATTTAACTTCAAAAGACAGTGAATGTCAATAAGGATTTAACTCCATTTCACAATCTCATAATACAATTCAATAAATCACACACAACTTAATCATGTTCCAAAGTTCAATTCGTCCCAAAAGCCGATGGCTAATGAGGTATTCAATTCGTCCCAAAAGTTGATGACTAATGAGGAATAACATAGCTAGCTAGCAAAAATATGAGTACTCATCCAATTCGTCCTCAACAGGCACACACCTCAACACTTCAGCCAGAGAGGGAATTCAATTCGTCCCACTAGACAAGCTAGCGAGAAATACAATCAATATACATGATAGCTGCGGTTTCAAACCATTTCCAATGCTTTTCAATCAATAAGTATCCATCAATATCATTCAAACAATTTCTCACAGTTTCAAATCATTTACAATGCTTTTCAAGCAATAAATATCCATTCAAACACATTTCCACAACTTAAAACAATAATGTACAAATAGTCATAATTCATTTCAATTGAAAAATTCAAAAGAAATAGTTGTTGTGCACAAACCTCTGATAACTGTCTCTTGGTCTGGACTCAGTGTTTCCTTCCCTTTTCCTGAGTCTTTGGTAACTGAGAAACACAATTTGAAGTGTTTCAGTACTAAATTAAACTGTCTCTAACGATAATGTTTGATAAGTAATTAACTAAAAGTTATTATTTGCTTAATCACCTAATATATCGACCCTCGATGCGTTCTAGGTAAATTAGGTTTTAGTGTTACTAATATGTCATATTCGATAGTGTTTTAGGGTTGGTACTCGTTACCAATTTCATTTCCTTGTTTAGTGCATTTTATTGTAAATTGCTGGATTCCGGTATACTAGTTTGACCTAGCCGGACGACCTAGTTCCCTCGGTTTTCGGGTTTCGGTCAAAACTACAAACTTGTAGATCTATGTCTTATGGAACGCGGGGCAAAATTTTAGATCATTCTGAGTTATGTAGACCAAGTTATGGTCATTTTACTATTGCTGGTCAAATGGCATCAAATTAGGTCATTTTAGGTCAATTTGGTCAACTTTGGTTCGGCCAATTTTTGGACCCGAACTTTTGCAAGCTGTTTGACTTGCTTATGATCATTTCTGGGCTTTGGTGTCTTCATAAGACTTGTAGGTATGGGTCTTAACTATTCATGGTTAAAATTTCAGGTCAATTGGACCTGTTTTGAGTGAGTTATGGGCTAAACAGTAACTGCTGCCCAATTGGTCAATTTTCAGGTCTTAATTGTACTTAATCCGGATTTGGTCATTTTTCAAGCTACCTTGCAAGCAGAATTTTGGTAGGTTTCCTTCATGAAAGTTGGCACATTTTGTGCCTAGTTTCACCTCCAATTGGTCTCATACCAATTGGAGTTACACATTTAGTGTTATGGGCTAAAATGCATACTGCCCTTAATTACATTGCTTATACATCTATCCATTACACATTTACCTTGCTACAAGTCCACTTCTCTTACCAATTCTGTTTTGGTACATTACCAAAACCATATATCACTTCACTTTAAAGTCACTTTGGGTAGAATACAATATCTTCAATACACCAAATGAAACTCTAATTCACAAAGTCCAAATACAACCATAAATACACATAAACACTCCTAATTGTTACATACAATTTCCACAACCAATTTACATACATATTCATCAATCCTCAATGTCACAATTTACCCAATATCTTCATGAATTCAAACATTCATTAAGAAGTCCCAAGGCTGCCGAAATGCTCCACAATGCCAAAGTTTCCCACAATTCGTCAACTTCCATTTCAAGTGCACAATCACCATATACATGTGGAATTAACTTACTAGGACATTAAATCACCCTACTCAACATGAATTCCCACCAAATATATGTAAAAATAAATCATCAAATATACAACTCCATGGCTGTCCAAAATTGGATATATCAAGAACTCCTCAAAACTTAAAAATTCCTTCACAAAGCACACACCCATAACATGTATACAAAGTTTAACAAAGCAATATTCAAAAATACAAACTTACCTATTGTTAGGACTTGTTAAACCTTCACTAAACTTCTTGATTTTGCTATCAAACTCTTCCTTATGATGTGGAGATAATCTTTAATGAAGCCACCTAGGTGTTTGGAAGTGAAATGAGGAGGTTAATGGAGCTTGAAGGCAAAACGGCAATGGAGGTTTTTATCTTTTCATTTCGGCACGGTTGAGGGAATTGGAGAAGATGGAGTTGCAGAATGTGTAATAGACTTGCACCTGCCCAATTAGCTTTTAATTTATTCCTTAGTGGTCCACTTACACAATTTAAATCATATAATAAGTTTAATGTGCTAATTACACAATTTTCACTCCACTTTTGGCTATTTACATTAGGTACCCCTAAATTAATTTTTCATTATATTTTTCAAGTGTAATATTATTTATTTTTAATGGACATTTAGGTCAAAAGACAATTCGGGATGTCAAATGACCATAATGCCCCTGCTCGGGTTACATTCCCGAATTTTCGGTAACACCGGGTTTTGTCTGTTTTTCGATTTCTCACTTTTCTTTGTACTAATTATTTAATTTTTCTTTGATATTTCTAATGATATTTATACTTCAATTGATGTCTCTTTAAGTCCTAAAAATATTTTTCAGGTTCCATGATCCGAGGCTAGTCAACGGTCCACGCCGTGACTTCCGGTCTGATCACCATCGCTAGGGTTCTCGGCTCGCTTAACTTGGTTACATTTCTTTGCTATTATTTTTCCTTTGTTTTTCTTGTATTTTCTCTTCTTGTATTTCATTATTTTATGTCTCCTCACTCATATCGAAGTGTAGTTCTAGGCATCCTAGCTGTTCGGACAACACTGGTCACCGGAACAGTAGAACGCACTACCGAACATAGGGGTGTTACACTTTGAATTTTTATTTGGGGTTTGTTACATCCTCTGAGATTGATTATATCTCATTTTAGGCTAATTTTGAACACTAGATTCATGCCGTTTTTAAGCCAGACTTAGGGCCAGTAGAGGGGTTGTTATTCCAAGGTTATTCAGGATTGAGATTTAGAATGAGTAAAGTGTAAATCTTATTGCATGGGAATTTAGACAATGGGATCTCAATGTGATGGTAGCATCAACGGATTACAAAGCTTAATTTTATTCATTTTGTTTGGAGTTGAATGGATTTGAGTTTTATGAATTCAATAGCATTTTCTGCTCTTTGGCTTTACTCTAGTGTGAGGTATTTTATTATGCTTTATTGATTTTGTTATGTGAATGAATTCTGTTATCTCATGTTGTGGGTATGCAATGATGAGGTTCCGTAGCATTTTCTTACCATTTGATTTTTTTTTTTTTTGTTATGTGGTAATGCTTACTCTGCTAATTTTGTGTAATAAATGAATTTTATTATCTCATTTGTAAGTACACAATGATAAGATTCAGTAGTTTTTTCATGCTCTATTTAGCTATGTCATTTGGTGGCTTGTTATGGTATTCTCATTTTTTTTCTTTGATAATTTTTTTTACTGTATTTTGATAATGGCAAATATATTTTGATCTTCTTATCTTTGCCTGAAATTGCATTTTGTTGCTTGTTTTATCTTGTCTAAAACGACATTACAATGGTGGTTTCTATTCATTTATTAGTTATTGAAAATTCATTGTCCATGAATATTTATGGTGGGGTGGCTCAAGAGTATTTGTAAGTAGGGAGTGCAAGGCAGAGTTTAAGAGAGAAGAAAAAAGAAGGAAAGAAAAGGGATTTTAATGTAAAGGAAAGGTAATTAAGTAATTTCCTTTTATAAAAAGGAAGACAGATCAGCAAAATAACCTGAAGACCTATAATATTCGATAATAGTAGCTTTAATAATACTTAAATGAAATTGAGTGACTTTTAAGAAAGAAATTAAGTTGAATGGCTATACTATAATTATCCTTAAAATTCAGTGACTGTCAATAAAATTTACCTGTAATAATTAAGGGAATATAACTGAAATTCTTGAATTTATAGTTGAAAATATTTTCCCTATTCTTCCATTCCAAGCATTTCTAATTGAAATTCAGTTAACTCTCATAATATGGATCCTTATTCACAAGTTTTGGATATTGAAACAGACTTAATGTGTTATCTCAAAGATAGGTCTAAGAGGGTGAATTGAATCCTTTTTCAATTTTAACCCTTGCTCGAGGCTAGATGAAACATTAAAGATATAAGCTCAAATGTGAATTATAGACTACAGAGCGTGAATATAGACTACAGAGCAATAGAAAAGAATGTGAATTATACGAGAATGATTAGATCTTTAGAAGTACAGGAAGCACTTAAGAGAATGAAAGTGAGTAAAGCCTGTGAACCCGATGGAATACCAATTGAAGTGTGAAAGTATTTGAGAGATATGGGAGTGGCATGGTTAACTAAATTGTATAATAAGATTCTAAACTCAAAGAAAATGCCTGATGAATGGAGGAATATTTTAGTACCCATTTTTAAAAATAAAAATAAGGGAGACATACAGAGTTACTCAAACTATAGGGGAATTAAACTCATAAGCCATACTATGATGTTGTAGGAGAGAGTTGTGGAACATCGACTACATCATGATACTTCTATCTCTCCCATTCAATTTGGATTCATGCCCAGTCGTTCAACTATGGAAGCAATCTTTCTTATTAGAAGCTTAATGGAGAAATATAGAGATGTGAAGGAATATCTACATATGGTTTTTATCGATTTGGAGAAGGCTTATGATAGTGTTCCAAGAGATGTCTTATAGAGAGTGTTAGAACAAAAGATGGTATCTATTAGGTACATACAAGTGTTGAAAGATATGTATGAAGGAGCAATTATTATTGTGCGCATAGTAGGAGGGGACACAAGAGATTTTCCTATCTTAATTAGATTACACCAAAGTTTAGCTGTAAGTCCTTATCTTTTTACGTTAGTTTTAGATGAATTAATGAAACATATACAAGAGAGTATCCCTTGGTGTATGATGTTTATGCATAATATAGTTCCGATAGATGAGACACAAGGAGTTAATAGAAAGCTAGAGCTTTGGAGAAGTACTCTAGAGTCAAAGGGCTTTAAGTTAAGTAGAACGAAGACAGAATACATGCATTGCAAGTTCAGTGAAGGTTGAACTAGTGATAGGGAAGGAGTTAGTTTGGATGGAGTAGTATTGTCCCAAAGCAATCACTTTAAATATCTCGGCTCAGTCTTTCAATAGATGGGAGATGTAAGGAGGATGTTAGTCATAGGATTAAAGCCAGATGGTTGAAGTGGAGATATGCCATGGAAGTTTTATGTGATCGCAAGATTGCCAATAAGTTGAAAGGAAAATTTTACCGTATAGCCATATGACCGGCCATGTTATATGGTAGTGAGTGTTAGGCATTGAAGGAGTCATATGTGTCTAAGATAAGAGTTACAGAGATGAGAATATTAAGATGGATGAGTGGCCATACTAGACTAGATAAAGTCCATAATGAGAGTATTAGAGAAATGGTAGGAGTGGTGCCAATTGAGGATAAGTTGAGAGAAGGGATATTGAGGTAGTTTGGTCATGTGAAACGTAGACATACGGATACTTTAGTTAGACAAGTATAGCACATTAGGTTAGAAGATAGAAAGAAAAGAAGGGGTAGACCTAAACTGACTTGGAGGAGAGTAGTATAACATGACCTAGAAGCATTACACATTTTTTACCTAGAAGCATTACACATTTGCCAAAGATTTAACCCAAAATTGTTTAGAGTGGAGAAAGAGAATCTATATAGCCGACCTTAAATTTTTGGGATAAAGGCTTAGTTGAGTTGAGTTGAGTTGTATAAGCTCAAATGTATATGTATGAGAAGTGCATTCAAGTGCCAAAATGATTATAACACAAAATTAAATAAGTGAAACCCACGGAATTAAGAAAATATATGTATTTTAATATCTAAGGCAAAGATGAAAAATAATTCTCAATATTCAGCTTAATACTCATTCAACACAAGCAAAATTTCCACATTACTTTGCATTAGAATTAATTCTAATACTCAATCAATCATTCTTTTATAATATTCAGCATAAATAAGCCATGAATATTAAGTAAATTGCTAAAAATTAAAAAAAAATAGGGAGAAAAGATCAAACACAATCGATTTTTAATGGTTCAGCTTTCGCTAACTTACATCCACTTCCTCAAAGAACCTTTTTGAAATTTCCACTCCACTATTTGACTCCTTTTAATTGGCAAGAGACAAGCCCTTTACACATTGTAGGTTTTCCAATGGTACATGCAACATTTTTTCACACAAATGTATCACTCACACTCATTACCCAAGCTTGAAAAACCTTAAATAGGTTTTGATAGATAAAAAGAAATAACTATCACACTCAATTACAATTTCAAATCAGTTATTAGGAAAAGAGAGAGTTTATTTGCCTATGAGTGAATAATAAATGACTTTTGAAGCTCAAGGACTGAAAAGCACTTGAGAATTCAAGGTTTTCTTAGCTTATGGCTCTCATTACCTTAGAAATTGTTATAGTTATATTTATATAGTGTCTCATACATTTTCAGAGTGTTTGGAGGGTGATTTAAATGTCTAATGGCTATATTTTGAAGAAAAATAATTGTTATTTTGTCTTTTTACAAAACTCTTTTTACGAAACACTATAAAAAAAATATCAAAACAGAAACTGAATTTAAAAATGGATTTATCTTGGTTTGTAATTTAAAACGGCTTTTGAAATGGAAATTGAGTAGAACTAGTTAAATATATCAAAAACCGATTAGAAACAGCTTTAAAACCGAAATTTCAAACGGAAATCCATCGGTTTCTAAATTAGGCGCCAAAATTTGGTAGTAAATTTAGCATCAGTTTAGAAACCGATTACAAAAAGACTTTCTGAAATTGAATTATGTTCTGTTTCTAATTTAAAGGCTCAAAACTAGTTCCATTGTATTTAAGTCATATTAGAAACCGAATCTCGTCAGTTTCTAATTCCTTTAAGTTTAATTTAGAAATCGATTGCTTTCGGTTTCAAAATAAAGGTATTATCTATTTATATGTAGAAACCGATTTCTATTGGTTTTAAAAGTAATATAATTTCTATTTTATTTACTAAATTTTAAAGTCAAAATAGAAACTGATTATTGTCGGTTTCTAATTTCCTTGTTTACACTTAGAAACTGATAGCTCTCGATTTCAAAATTTATCTAGTATATATTTTATTTAATAAATTTTAAAGTGAACTTAGAAATCGATTTCTGTCAGTTTCTATTTCCCTTAATTATGTTTGAAAACCAATTTATGTCAGTTTCTAATTCCTTTAAGTTTAATTTAGAAACTGATTGCCTTCGGTTTCAAAATAAGGTATTATCTATTTATATTTAGCAACCGATTTCTATTGGTTTCAAAATTAATATAATTTCTATTTTATTTATTAAATTTTAAAGTCAAAATAGAAACCGATTTATGTTTATTTCTAATTTCCTCATTTATACTTAGAAACCAACAGCTTTCGGTTTCAAAAGTTATTTATTATATATTTTATTTAATAAATTTTAAAATTAACTTAGAAACCAATTTCTGTCAGTTTCTATTTCCTTAATTATATTTAGAAACCGATGTATGTCAGTTTCAAAATAAATCTATTATCAATTTTATTGGTTAAATTTCAAAGTCAAATTCGGAACTGATTCATATCGGTTTCTAACTCCTTTTATTATATTTAGAAACCGATTACTTTCGGTTTCAAACTTAATCTAACTATCTATTTTATAAGGTTAAATTAGAAATTGATTTTGATCAGTTTCTAATTTTTTTAGTTATATTTCGAAGTCGATTGGTTTTGGTTTCAAAATTAATCTATTATTATTTTATCTATTAAATTTTAAAGGGAAATTAGAAACCAAGTTTTATCGGTTTCTAATTTATTTAGTTATAATTAGAAACTAATTTGTTGTGGTTTCAAAAATTTATATATATCTAGTTATATTTAGAAACTGATTGTTTTCAGTTTCAAAATTATTTTTGTAACACCCCTATGTTCGGTAGTGCGTTCTACTTTTCCAGTGACCAATGTTGTCCGGACAGCTAGGATGCCTAGAACTACACTTCGATATGAGTGAGGAGACATAAAATAATGAAATACAAGAAAAGAAAATACAAGAAAAACAAAGAAAAAATAATAGCAAAGAAATGTAACCAAGTTAAGCGAGCCGAGAACCCTAGCGATGGGTGACCGCACCGAGAAGTCACGGCGTGGACCGTTGACCAGCCCTGGACTGCGGGGAACCCTAGAAAATATTTTTAGGACATAAATAGACACCTATTGAAGTATAAATGCCATTAGAAATATCAAAGAAAAATTAATTAATTAGTACAAAGAAAAGTGAGAAATCGAAAAATGGACAAAACCTGGTGTTACCGAAAAATCGGGAATACAATCCGAACAGGGGCATTGTGGTCATTTGACACCCCGAGTTGCCTTTTGACCTCAATGTTCATTAAAAATAAATGATATAACACTTTAGAAATGATATGAAAAATTAAATTGAGATACATTATGTAAATAGTAAAAGATTAGTGGCAAATGAGCAAAATTAAGGAAATTAAGATTTATGACTTATTTAACCAAGTTAGTGCTCCACTAGTGACCTCTTAAGGGACCCATATTAAGCATTAGTGGACTGAAACTACCATCTTCAACCTCCCAAATCGAAACCAGCTGAATTCTTCCTTTTCTCTCAAGTTCCTCCATGGCCGTCCATGGCCAAGCTCCATGCATGCATGAAGTAAGCCAATTTCTTCCTAAGTTTCTTCATCAAAGTTAGTTTACACCACTTGGGCAATAGATTGGCAGCAAGAAGACCAAGTTTTGGAGAGATTTTGAAGAGTTTCCAAAGTGGTAAGTTTGTGTTTTTGGTTATTGCTTCATTAAAGTTTGTGAGGAGGTTATGGGTACTTGAATTGCGGAAAGAATTTTGGAGTTTGATGTTCTAAGGGATATGTTTATTTTTGGCAGCCATGGAAACTCCCTAAGGGCAGTTTATTTTTGCTTGTAAATGGTGAATTAAATGATTGATTAAATGTATATTGTGTAGGAAATTGTTTGGGTGATGTATACTTAGTATATGTAAATGTGAATTGAAATCTGAAGCTTGGAAATTAATGGAATGTAAAGGTACCATTGCGGTAGGTTGTTAACTCTTGAAGAATGCTGCAATTCATGCTTGGTTTATGGTATATTAATATTGACTTGTGTTGGATGTTATGGCAGTTTGAGTGTATATATGGTGGTGTGAAGTTGGACATGAAAAAAGTGTTATGGTTAGGTGCTTGAATTGTTGTAATTGATTTGAAAAATTCTGCACTTTATGGTGTTTGTTGAATGTAATTGTAAGCTGCCAAAATGACCCATAATATGTTGTAAATTATGTTTAGGTTATGGTACAACCAGAATTGACTTGAATGTTGAGTTTGGTAAGTGTTAGGAGTGATCCTTGATATGTATGGAAGAAATGCAATAAGGCAGTTTAAGTTTTAGGCCTATAACTTTAAGCGTGTGGCTCCAATTGGTATGAGACCAATTGGAGGTGAAACTAGGCACAAAATGTGCCAACTTTCATGAAGGAAGCTTGCCAAAATTCTGCTTCTAAGGTAACTTGAAAAGTGACCAAATCCGGATTAAGTGCAAATAAGGCCTGAAAATTGACCATTTGGGCAGCAGTTAGTATTTAGGCCATAACTCACTCAATACAAGTCCAATTGACCTGAAATTTTGGCAATGAATAGTTAAGACCCAAATCTACAAGTCTTATGAAGACACCAAAGCCCAGAAATGACCATAGGCAAGTCAAACTGCTTGCACAAGTTCGGGTCCAAAAACTGGCCGAACCAAAATTAACCTAAAATGACCCAAAGTGACCTAAAGTGACCAATTTTGATGCAATTTGACCAGCAATAGTAAAATGACCATAACTTGGTCTACATAACTCAGAATGACCTGAAATTTTGCCCCGTGTGCAATAAGACATAGATCTACAAGTTTGTACTTTTGACCAAAACCCGAAAACCTAGGGAACTAGGTCGTTCGGCTAGGTCAAACTAGTATCCCGGAATTCAGCAAATTGCAAGAAAATGCAAGATACATGGAAATGAACTTGGTAGTATGTACCAACCCTAAAAGACTATCGAATGTGACATGTTAGTAACATTAAAACCTAATTTGCCTAGAACGCATTGAGGGTCGACATATTAGGTGATTAAGCAAATAATAGAATTCAGTGAATTAATTATCAAGCATTATCATTAGAGACAGTTTAAATGAGTACTGAAACACTTCAAATTATGTTTCTCAGTTAGCAAAGACTCAGGGAAAGGGAAGGAAATACTGAGTCAAGGCCAGGAGACAGTTATCAGAGGTTTGTGCACAATAGTTATTTCTTTTAAATTTTTCAATTGAAATAAATTATGACTATTTGTATATTATTGTTTTCAATTATGGAAATGTGTTTGAATAGATACTTATTGCTTGAAAAGCATTGTAAATGGTTTGAAATTGTGGAAAAATTTATTTAGTGTGATTTGTGAAAATTGAAATTAATTATGAATTGTGTTGCCATTTTGTGAATGAAATTATGACTTTGGAAATTTATTGGATTCTCACGAATCATTTGAATAAAATGTTTGGAATTGATTTTGTGTTCACACTTAGCATGACAGTATTGTAACATTCCTTCTCCATTTATGGGGTTGTGATCGTTTATTTTCCTTCTCTATTTATGGAGTCGTGATCGTTTATTTTTCTCCCTCTCTAGTTTACCAGTTGAGGTGATCGGATGAGTACTCATTATATAGCTAGCTCCCTTCCTCATTGATTTCGATTAGTGGGGTCGTGATTGCTTTGTCGTGGTGTACAACGCGACATTGATTGGAAATTTTGTGTCATGGCTTAAGTTGTGAACGAATTGGCAACACTGTATTCTTAAATTATTCGACTAAATTGTGTTATTATGCGATTTGATAATTTGTGAAATGGAGTTTAAATTCTTATTGACATTCACTGTCTTTTGAATTTGACCATGTTTTGACTATTGAGATTTATTGTGATATTGTGAAATGGAGTTTAAATCCTTATTGACATTCACTGTCTTATGAATTTAACTATATTTTGATTACTGAGATTTAATGTGATATTGTGTTAAATTCTTTATGACATTCATTGTCTTGAATTTAACTATGGTTTACGTATCCATCATTTATATGATTTATGAATTGTGATTTAAAGTTGTATTTGGTTAATGTTGTGCACCACTGAGACATTGTCTCAGCGATAGCTGTTCATTGTTGTCGAAGGTAGACAGATTGACAGGGCAGCAGACTAGGCTGCTAGTACATTCAGCGAGAAATCATCGGGTATATTGAGTATACCACATTTTGCATTTTGTACTGTAATGTATGTTCACTGTATGTATATATTGTTCTTGGTTTTGAGCAGTTGTAAATTAAAATTGTACATTGAAGTTGTAAAGTAAATTATGAGTATTTTGACTTGTAAAAATTATATTATATTTCTTTTATCTCAGCTTTTGAAAAATTATTGTGGATTTGAGTTGAAAAAGATATTGTGTTGTTTAACTGTTGAAGTGGAGATTGAGAATTATATTGAAGTGCTTTTACATGTTTTCTGAGGAACTGTTTTATTCAAAATACAGAGGGCACTCCGCCAAAATTTTTATAGAAATTCCTAATAATTCAAATGTGTTATCTCTTTCACTTAAGTTCAAAAAAATTTTTTAACACCTGTAAATAGTGCTCATCACTGTAAAAGGAAGTAAGAAAAGTTTTAAAATCCCTTGTAGTGTATTTAATGGGTTATTAGTAGACGAAGTTGGTAATTCATTAGGTATACTATGGGATCATGTTATGCCTTACAGAGGGGTAGGGTGTGACATGTTTAAGTGGTATCAGAGCAAAGTTTTTAAAATTCTGTTTTCACCTATAATTTGAATATTCTTTCTCTATAGTACAACTGCTCAATGTCATTGTTTGATACATACAGTACATTACATTATAAATATGCACTAACGGGAGGAAATCTCCTTGTGTTAATTGTTCAGGAGGTCTAAGATCCTGGAATTGACTATGGAAGAGGGTGATCGTTCAGTCGATCAATCTATAGAGGCTGAGGTGCAAGGGGATGCTGACCCTACATAATGTCGATGGTTCAAAGAAGACACCCCCCCAGTACCGCAGTTCCCTGCTCAGTTTGCTCAACAGATGGCTGCAAGGTTCCAACAAATGGCTGGTAATGTGCCTACTCAAGTCCCAATATAGACACTAGTGGTACAACCACAGTCTTCTGCTAGACAATATGACAAATTGATGAAATATAGGGCTACAAAGTTCAAGGGGGCAGTAGATCCTCTAGAGGCAGAACAATGGTTAGAGAGGATGGATAGAGTATTCAAGAAACTGCACTGCACAGAGGAGCTCATATTTGAATACTCAGTGTCTTTGCTACCGGGGGATGCTTATGACTGGTGGAAAACCATTCCCCATAGTCTGGTAAAACCTGCAGTGCTAACATGGAATGACTTTCTCAGGGAATTCAGACAAAAATATGTCCCTGATGCTTATGTAGACTAGAAGCAGGGAAGCAGATCAATGGCTGAGTATGAAACGGAATTTTCCCGCCTAAGCCACTATGCAGTAAGTTTACTTTCTACCAGCAGGGAGAAATGCAAGAGGTTTGAAACTGGTTTGAAGCCCAGTATCAGATTACAAGTAGTCGGATTCAAACAAACTAACTTCTCTGAACTTGTTTCTCAAGCCTCAGAGCTAGAAAGAATTGAATCTGAAGCTGCCCCTGAGAAAAAGAAATCAGAGAAGACAGAGAAAAAGGGAAAATCAGTAGAACAGAGTTCCAGTGGTCCTACTGGAAAGAGGAAGAACAATGGGAGACACAGCAGAGGTGGTAAGAAGTCTAGTAGGGGAAGACATTCAGGACAGAAACCTCCTCTATCTGGTCAGCAGAGTACCAGAGGTTCCTACCCTTCCCTCCAATGTGAAAATTGTGGAAGATATCATGGTGGGATATGCTATAAGGCTATTGGAGCTTGTTATAACTGTGGAGGCACAGGACACTTTGCCAAGGACTGCACCAGTGCTCGCAGAGTTGGACCACCTCCTACTACTGTAGAAGGGTCAGTTCAGAGCCCTATCACCAGAAGTTCACAACCACCCAGCAGAGGTAGAGGCAGGGGTAGAGGTAGCCCAGCAGGCAGCCAAGGCACAGTGAAACAATCAGAGCAAGACAGCGCTCCAGTCAGAATCTATGCAATGAGACAGAGGGAAGAGGTCGAGACATCTGATGTTGTGGCTGGTACCTTCTCAACTTTTAATCAAGATGTGTTTGTGTTATTTGATCCGGGTTTTACCCATTCTTATATGTGTGCTAGCATCATTGATTGCATTGTTGTTCCACGTACAAAAATGGACTTTGAGGTGCTAGTAACAAGTCCGCTAGGATAGGAGGTCAGGGTTAATAAAATGTATAGAGATTGTCCTTTGATGATCCAAGGACACACTTTTCTGTCTGCTTCATTGAAATGCCCTTCAGAGATTATAATATCATCTTGGGCAAGGATGTTACTGTTAGTAATTGCTAATGGATATTGTAATAAGAATAAGATTTGAATATCAGGAAATTCGAAAAGGATAAAATATCAGAAAATTTGATCTATTGGGATGTATCATAGTAACTATGCAATGTTCTTGATGTTTATACTGTAAGCTGCAGATTACAGTACTAACTTGAGATTATTGTGTAAAGCTACGTACTACCCGATAGTACAACTAGATGAGAATAGTTGCCAACGGCATCTGTTTTGGTATAGTTATGCCAGGACAGAATTTAATTGTTAGAAATAAGTTTGAAAATCCTACTTAGGGATCTAAAACTCAAAAGTTAGAATATCGAAAGGTTATAGTTCAGTACAAAAGGAAGTAAGTTATAGAATATTGACAGATAAAAAGAGTTATGGAAGTAAAAATTCGAACAGTTGGTTCAGATAAAACAAAGAAATGTTACGAATGTGAGGAAGACTATGGACTAGAATGGTCAGAGGACCAATGACTAGATGAATGATTCTAACATGACCTCAAGGGTCATTCAAGAAGGAACGCGAACCAAAATATTAGACAGCACAATAGTAAGAAGAGATTGGTGTTATACAAACAAATTAAGCGTTGTATTAGATTGTTAAAAGTCTTATACAAATTTGAGGAAAAGAAGATTATACAATCGTATAGAAAGGAAAAAAATAAACGTATGACTATTGTAAGATGGCTTTTGGGTAAAATTTTGTGGACGAAATTTATTTTAAGGGGGAGAGAATTGTAACACCCCTATGTTCGGTAGTGCGTTCTACTGTTCCAGTGACCAGTGTTGTCCGGACAGCTAGGATGCCTAGAACTACACTTCGATATGAGTGAGGAGACATAAAATAATGAAATACAAGAAAAGAAAATACAAGAAAAACAAAGGAAAAATAATAGCAAAGAAATGTAACCAACTTAAGCGAGCTGAGAACCCTAGCGATGGGTGACCGCACCGGGAAGTCACGGCGTGGACTGTTGACTAGCCCTGGACCGCGGGGAACCCTAGAAAATATTTTTAGGACTTAAATAGACACCTATTGAAGTATAAATGCTATTAGAAATATCAAAGAAATATTAATTAATTAGTACAAAGAAAAGTGAGAAATCGAAAAACGGACAAAACCCGGTGTTACCGAAAAATCGGGAATACAACCCGAACAGGGGCATTGTGGTCATTTGACACCCCGAGTTGCCTTTTGACCTCAATGTCCATTAAAAATAAATGATATAACATTTTAGAAATGACATGAAAAATTAAATTGAGATACATTATGTAAATAGTAAAAGATTAGTGGCAAATGAGCAAAATTAAGGAAATTAAGATTTATGAATTATTTAACCAAGTTAGTGCTCCACTAGTGACCTCTTAAGGGACGCATATTAAGCATTAGTGGACTGAAACTACCATCTTCAACCTCCCAAACCAGAACCAGCCGAATTCTTCTTTTTCTCTCAAGTTCCTCCATGGCCGTCCATGGCCAAGCTCCATGCATGCATGAAGTAAGCCAATTTCTTCCTAAGTTTCTTCATCAAAGTTAGTCTACAACACTTGGGCAGTAGATTGGCAGTAAGAAGACCAAGTTTTGGAGAGATTTTGAAGAGTTTCCAAAGTGGTAAGTTTGTGTTTTTTGGTTATTGCTTCATTAAAGTTTGTGAGGAGGTTATGGGTACTTGAATTGCGAAAAGAATTTTGGAGTTTGATGTTCTAAGGGAGATGTTTATTTTTGGCAGCCATGGAAACTCCTTAAGGGCAGTTTATTTTTGCTTGTAAAAGGTGAATTAAATGATTGATTAAATGTATATTGTGTAGGAAATTGTTTGGGTGATGTATACTTAGTATATGTAAATGTGAATTGAAATTTGAAGCTTGGAAATTAATGGAATGTAAAGGTACCATTGCGGTAGGTTGTTAACTCTTGAAGAATGCTGCAATTCATGCTTGGTTTATGGTATATTAATGTTGACTTGTGTTGGATGTTATGGCAGTTTGAGTGTATATATGATGGTGTGAAGTTAGACAAGAAAAAAGTGTTATGGTTAGGTGCTTGAATTGTTGTAATTGAGTTGAAAAATTCTGCAATTTATGTTATTTGTTGAATGTAATTGTAAGCTGCCAAAATGACCTATAATATGTTTTGAATTATGTTTAGGTTATGGTACAACCAGAATTGACTTGAATGTTGAGTTTGGTAAGTGTTAGGAGTGATCCTTGATATGTATGGAAGAAATGCAATAAGGCAGTTTGAGTTTTAGGCCTATAACTTTAAGTGTGTGGCTCCAATTGGTATGAGACCAATTGGAGGTGAAACGAGGCACAAAATGTGCCAACTTTCATGAAGAAAGCTTGCCAAAATTCTGCTTGTAAGGTAACTTGAAAAGTGACCAAATCCGGATTAAGTGCAAATAAGGCCTGAAAATTGACCATTTGGGCAGCAGTTAGTTTTTAGGCCATAACTCACTCAAAACAGGTCCAATTGACCTGAAATTTTGGCCATGAATAGTTAAGACCCATATCTACAAGTCTTATGAAGACACCAAAGCCCAGAAATGACCATAAGCAAGTCAAACAGCTTGCACAAGTTCGGGTCCAAAAACTGGCCGAACCAAAATTAACCTAAAATGACCCAAAGTGACCTAAAGTGACCAATTTTGATGCAATTTGACCAGCAATAGTAAAATGACCATAACTTGGTCTACATAACTCAGAATGACCTGAAATTTTGCCCCGTGTGCAATAAGACATAGATCTACAAGTTTGTAGTTTTGACTAAAACCCGAAAATTGAGGGAACTAGGTCGTTCGGCTAGGTCAAACTAATATCCCGGAATTCAGCAAATTGCAAGAAAATGCAAGATACATGGAAATGAACTTGGTAGTATGTACCAAGCCTAAAAGACTATCGAATGTGACATGTTAGTAACATTAAAACCTAATTTGCCTAGAACAGGGTCGACATATTAGGTGTTAGTAGTATGCCCTAGAGCATATCATTTAGTATGTATCTTGTACATATTTTATTAATAAAAGGCATTTCCACTTTTCCGTTTACATAATATATTTATGTGTAATAGAAAAGGTCCATTGATATTTTGTTAGAAATATTATTCTTGAGTTGTTAAGAATATGAGTGATAATATTTCTAGCACAAAGTATCATAAATAGGTTCACAATCGAGGATACTTCATAATAAGGACATGACTTATCCAGAAAGATTGTATTCATGTTTGTTCCCAAGTTATTTATATGAGATATAAATAAGATGGAATGGTGAGTCTCATGCCATATAACAAACTTGATAGGCACTTATAAATGATAAGTAGGCCGAACCAGTGACACTTATGACAAGCACATGGAGTTTACTCTTGTCAATGTTTTGTCATAAATCATATCAGTGCATATAATCTTTAGACCTGAGATAGCACAGTTATCTTGTATATAGGTAGTTTGAGTTTGATTCTGCTTTCATACTTGTACTATGTATGGGTATATGGGCATGTGTTGGCTCCTGCTAGTTATATATGGAGGTAGGTGTTGATCAAGATGGAATCTGTTCCTCTAAGTAAATAGAGTTAAAATCCTATGTTCATTTAATTGTTCTTGATGTTTCAAGTTCTGGCAGACAGATAGATTTATTCGAGAAAGAGTTTACGATGAGAAAAATCTTTTAATCAAGAACTGGAATTAAAAGAGAACATAATATTCATAGCAAATGGAGTTTGACATAAACCATGACTCGGCTTGAGTTGGGATTTTGTAACAGAGAGATTCTAGTGCATGGTAACATATGATTATAGGTTCATTTAAGGTAAATCTTATTACTAATTGGGTGGCCATGGCATGCTATGCTAGGTGTTAACCATGGTCTATGAGGTTCATAAAATGATTTAGAGAAATCATTTATGGTAAGAAAGAGTTCTGATGATATTAAGAGTTGATATCATGACTCATTGCCAATTAGTGATGAGCCTAGTAAGTCACACACATACACAAGTTATCACCTATTTAAATATGATTTAATTAATTAATTAAAGAGTTTAATTGATTAATTAAATAGATTTGGTTTGCAATTAAATTGCAAAGTCCCTAGCATGACTTGAAACCAAATCTAGATTATTGGATGTGTAGTATAAATTAAATTTATATTTAAAGTGTTTAAATATGAATTTAATTGATGAGAAATTAATTAATAGAGATTAATTAATTAATTTATATTTGATATAAATTAATTAGAAGAAGAAAATAATTATTTTGGGTTAAGAACTCAAAATTAAGACACGAGGGCATTTTGGTCATTTCACGATTGTGACACGTGGCACCATGAGATGGTGACACATGGCATAACACATAAGCTTGCCAAATGTTTTTTAATCATGTAAGATGATTAAAATCAAGATTAAATATAGGTTTGACACTTGGCACAATGTTATTGGGTCACTTAAACCTAGAGCTAATCAAAAGGTGACATGTGGCTAGGGTTTAATGTGTTAACCTAGCTATTTAAGTGTGGTTATGAAAAGAAAACATAACCAGCAGCCTCTCCTCTCATATGTCACGCCACTTTGAGCCTCTCCAGCTATTTCTCTTCATCTCTCATCAATTCAAAGAGATTAGCCATCAATCTCTTGAATTAAGAACACTAGAAATTGTTTCTAGTGTCCTGTTTGCATCTCTAATCTCTTAAAAGGCAGAACTTGAATTTCTAATTAATAGAAAAGGCTTTAGAAGCTGTTCAAGGGCTGCCATAGGTGTTCTTGGTGTGGACAAGCTAGAGGGACAACATCTGGTGTCCTGAAGACGAATCTCAAAGCGCAGAACACGCGGCACATCAAGAGGTTAGTGTAATCGTTCTTGATTTAATCTAGGGTTCTAAAATTAATCTGATTAATTTTAAAATCTTAAATGGCAAATACAGATCCAAAAACATATTAAAAGAGTTTTAATATGTTGTTTATCATTGAAATCAAATAGATAAAAATAAATCTTGCATGGTGCTTGTGACCCTAGGTGAAAATTTTTGAATTCAATGGTATAATCTTGTGTTTTTCACCCTTCCGTTCCTTCATTAGGTGATTAAGCAAATAATAGAATTCAGTGAATTAATTATCAAGCATTATCGTTAGAGACAGTTTAAATGAGTACTGAAACACTTCAAATTGTATTTTTCGGTTAGCAAAGACTCAGGGAAAGGGAAGGAAACATTGAGTCAAGGCTAGGAGACAGTTATCAGAGGTTTGTACACAACAGTTATTTCTTTTGAATTTTTCAATTGAAATAAATTATGACTATTTGTATATTATTGTTTTCAATTATGGAAATGTGTTTGAATAAATACTTATTGCTTGAAAAGCATTGTAAATGGTTTGAAATTGTGGAAAAATTTATTTAGTGTGATTTGTGAAAATTGAAGTTAATTATGAATTGTGTTGCCTTTTTGTGAATGAAATTATGACTTTGGAAATTTATTGGATTATCACGAATCATTTGAATAAAATGTTTGGAATTGATTTTGTGTTCACACTTAGCATGACAGTATTGTATCATTCCTTCTCCATTTATGGGTTTGTGATTGCTTATTTTCCTTCTCCATTTATGGAGTCGTGATCGTTTATTTTTCTCCCTCTCTGGTTTACCAGTTGAGGTGATCGGATGAGTACTCATTATATAGCTAGCTCCCTTCCTCATTGATTTCGATTAGTGGGGTCATGATTGCTTTGGCGTGGTGTACAATGCGACATTGATCGGAAATTTTGTGTCGTGGCTTAAGTTGTGAATGAATTGGCAACACTGTATTCTTAAATTATTCGACTAAATTTTGTTATTATGCGATTTGATAATTTGTGAAATGAAGTTTAAATTCTTATTGACATTCACTGTTTTTTGAATTTAACCATGTTTTGACTATTGAGATTTATTGTGATATTGTGAAATGGAGTTTAAATCCTTATTGACATTCACTGTCTTATGAATTTAACTATGTTTCAATTACTGAGATTTAATGTGATATTGTGTTAAATTCTTTATGACATTCATTGTCTTGAATTTAACTATGGTTTTACGTATCCATCATTTATATGATTTATGAATTGTGATTTAAAGTTGTATTTGGTTAATGTTGTGCACCACTGAGACATTGTCTTAGCGATAGCTGTTCATTGTTGTCATTGACAGAGCAGATTGTGAGGCCGCTAGTACATTCATCGAGAAATCATCGGGTATATTGAGTATACCATATTTTGCATTTTGTACTGTAATGTATGTTCACTGTATGTATATATTGTTCTTGGTTTTGAGCAGTTGTGAATTAAAATTGTATAATGAAGTTGTAAAGTAAATTATGAGTATTTTGACTTGTAAAAATTGTATTATGTTTCTTTTATCTCAGCCTTTGAAAAATTATTGTGGATTTGAGTTGAAAAAGATATTGTGTTGTTTAACTGTTGAAGTGGAGATTGAGAATTATATTGAAGTGCTTTTACAGGTTTTCTGTAAAACTGTCTTATTCAAAATACAGAGGGAACTCCGCCAAAATTTTTACAGAAATTCCTAATAATTCAAATGTGTTATCTCTTTCACTTAAGTTCAAAAAATTTTTTTAGCACCTGTAAATAGTGCTCACCACTGTAAAAAGAAGTAAGAAAAGTTTTAAAATCCCTTGTAGTGTATTTAATGGGTTATCAGTAGATGAAGTTGGTAATTCATTAGGTATACTACGGCATCATGTTATGCCTTACAGAGGGGTAGGGTGTGACAATTTTTCTTCAAATTAGAAATTGATTTTGATCGGTTTCTAATTGCCATTTTTTTTAAAGAAAATTACACTACAAAAAATGGGTCCTATGGCAACGGATTAATAAAGGCAGTTTACTTAGACCACCTTGCATGTATGTTGGTTTAAAGGAAAATGAGATCCCATTGGGGCACGTATTAAATTTGCTGCTAAGTAGCAGCGACTATTAGAAGCGAAGAAATACAAGAGCGTGAAATTGATGGAAACTTCACGCTTAAGATTTTAAATTTTTCAACTTCTCGCTTTCCACTTTTTGCGCTAAATCTACAAAGAAAAACCTAATCTCCAAGTCAAAAATCTCTTTGTACCCAATCTGTAGACCCTTCATTGTCGTTCTTCTCTTCATTCTTTCACTATCAAAATTCTCTCTCCCCTCTATAGTTCTTCCTTCCCCTCAATTAAAATCATACTATTAATCATTAAATCAAAATGAGCCCTAATTATATCCTAAAATCGAAGCTTAGTCATTGAAATCAAAGCATCATCCTTGATTGGTTTCAGAGAATCGTAAGTCTTCTCTCCTTGGTTAATCTACTCACAGATCGTAAGTGTAATTTGATATGTTTTTGTGTAAATCAATGGTTAGTTTTGAAAGTTTTCTTGGTTAATCTACTAAAAAACTATTTGATTTGATTTTAACGTATTTGATTTAGAAGAAATCCTAATCACGATTTGGTTTTTTGCTTCTAATTGCAGCTTCATTCCAAGCTAATTAATGGCAAATCAATCCAAGTCTCTCTCTATTTCTCTCAATTTAGATAATGTTGAGTGGAGTGTGTTGTTGAGATTGGTAATCTATGTGCTTCTTCATAAAATACTTATAACGGTAGATTATCTTAAAGGCTTACTGGCTTTTCTCTCCTTCAACTTGTAACACCCTCACTTTAGTTAGTCCGTGCATTCAACTGTTTTGGTGACCAATGTCTATCTAGACAGCTAGAATGAGTAAAACTATATGTAAACTAGAGTGAGGAGTCATAAATAATTGAAATAATAGTAAGAAAAAATTTGGAAAAATTTTAGAAATGAAATACAACAAAGTTAAGTGAGCCGATGCTTCGCGATGGGTGACCTAACAGAAGTAGCGGTGAAGACAGCTAGTAACCCTAAACCCGAGGGGAACCCTGTGAAATAATTTTTGGGATGCCAAAGAAGAGTTACAGTGCCCTAGGTAGCATTAGAATGCCAAGAAAAGTTTAGGAGAATTTTTAAGATCGGTACAGATAGTTTTGGCTCCTTAAGCCAAATGAAGGACATTTTGGTTATTTCACCTTCAGAGACGATTTTTGACCAACTTGTCCATTTATGTAAGTGAATTATATAACATAAAATATGAATAAAAATTTATGAAAATTAAATTGAAAATGAGTAGAAAAGAAAAGAAAAGAAAATGAATAAAAATGGGACTTATGACATCACTATGATGTCATTTAAAAAGCTCCACCCAATCACCATTTGACAAACTAATAAAAAAGGATAAAAATGAAATAAAGATGAGATAAAAACAAAATAAATCAGCTGCCTTCTTCACCATAGGTGCTGAACCAAAAGAAAGAGAGAGAGAGAAGAGAGAAACCTCCATTAGAGCACACTTCAAGCTTGTGTTCTACCCCCAAAACGACCTCAAAAGCCTAGCTTCCCTTCACAAAAATTTATCCTCACGCTTAGAGCAAGACTTGGACAGCAAAAATAAAGAGAAAAAGTGGAGTTTTCAAGCCTTGGGAATTGGCTAAGTCAAGGTTAGTGCTACTCTTCCATAAATCCTTGAGTTTACTTTGTGTATATTATGAATTGAGTGTTAGTTTGGAAGAAAGAAAACAAATTATGTATGTATGAAAAACCCTCAATTTTGTCAGCCTAGGGTAATTTAGGGTTTCAATGATTCAAGTGAATTATAGTTGTGAATTGATGCAATGGAACATGAATTGATTATTAGAATATTTGATTGCATGTTGTTTGAGCAAATTGGAATTTTGGAGTTAGGGTTTGGGGCAAACTTAGGGTTTTGCTCATGTGTTGGTGAATGGAAGTCCTAATGGTCAATTAGTGACCATTTAGCTATATTTGATGAGGAATTGAAGTGATTTATGCCAATGGAATTGAGGTTAGGTATGCTGCCTTAGGTGACCTGCAGGGCTGGATGTGAGTCAAGCAAGTTTGGGCAGCAGTAACTTGAGAGGTGTAGGTTCAATTGGTGCAAGGCCAATTGGAAATGAAATTAGACACATAATGGCACAACTTTGATGAAGAAACCTTGCCCAGAAAACAAACTTAGAATACCCTAAAAACTGACCAAATGGAAAGTGTTTGTTCATTTGGCCATAACTCAGTGTAGAAATATCCAATTGACATAAATTTTATATCAATGGAAAGCCTAGACAATTTAGAACAACCTTCATGTAGAACACAAATTCAAATTTTAGACTTAACCTAATGGAATTGTCCACCAAAGTCAGGATACCAAATCTGGCAAAACCAATTCTGCCTAAAATTCTGGGTACTGGTCAATCCGGCCAGTTATGGTTAAATGGCCATAACTTAAGCTACAGAACTCCAAATGGAGTGATTCAAAAAGAGAATTAAAGAAGACACAATAAGGAAAAACTTTTGTGAATAAAGTTTTATCAAAGTTTAACTGTAGCCAGGTCCAATGGAATAGTGAATTTAGACCTCAAATTCTGAAAATTTGAAATAAAACCTAGGAGGCTAGGAATTGAGCTTGGCAATCAATACCAACAAAAATAAAATGCAAAATGTGGTATCTTAGTGAACTTAGGCTTAACAAATCTATTATGAATTAAAAAGTCAACCTTTGAAGGGAAATGGTCAAGTGAATAGTAACCCCAATGATATAGGAAATGGTATACTAAATTAGAAAAACTATTAGGATGGTTAATATAGATAATGTGATTAATGAATTTAAATTCTTAAAGTTGAGTGACTCTAGGATTTAAGGAAAATTTAGTTAAATTTGAAATCCATGAAATGTTCATGGATTACTTGGAATATAAATGATAATTTATATACATAGTGTAATGAATAAATGAATATATGAATGAGACTTTAGTTCTCATTATTGGGGAAATGATAAGGAAAAATGCTTTGAGTACAATTACACATGAAAATAATTGTTATAAATTGTGATCAATATGAATGACATAATGAATGAATAAAATGATGAATGCATAATTTAGGTAGAATTGTATTTTAGACATTTACACTTCTGCTAGTAATAAAAATTAAAACGTTATAAATTATAATTGGAACATATAATGAAATAATGATACTTATGAACCCTTAAAGGTACTAATGTGTCCATGTATTGTCTAAACACGTGTGTCAGATTGGATAGATTGGCATGCCAATAGCGTATTATTTTAGCACTACTACGTAAGGCTTTATGCCCGCACTCATGGCTTTTATGCCCGATTACTTGTTATCATGGCTTTTAGCCATACTAATATGTTATCATGGCTTTTAGCCATACTGATTATATACGTGGTTGACGTTTCATATTTCACGTCCCATGGTATGATGGCCCGAGGCACCGCGGTGTCCATTGCCAATGACCCGTTATTCAGTTTAGTTAGCCTGTTATAGGTTACTTGAAATTTATTGAAATAAGTTAAGAATATTAGCAATTAAAAATATTAAAAATTAAATAAATAAGTAAGAAGACCTAAAATAAATTATATTAGTTATTTAGCATAAAGAATTAAAATGAATTGGACTGATGTTAAAAATTTATCTATTATGAAATGACTCTGAGAGCCTTAGTTATTATGAAATAATCAAAGATAACCTAGAAAGTGTTGAATTAAACGATACAAAAGATTAGTAATAGAATTATAATTTAAATAAATGTTACAATGAACTATGTTTTATTTCCATCTATATTTTGTATATTATTTCTTCGTTATATTATTGCACCACTAAGCAGAAATGCACAGCGCGATGGATTTGTTTCCTTCACGCAAGTACTGAAGCTAAAACCTAGTGGACATTAGACTGGGATTTTGGAGTCCAGATCTGCAGAAGTGTCAGAAGTGTTCAAGTTGTCACCTCCTCAGCAATGAATGTAGATAGGGCTCACATTAGTCATATTATGTATTTGTGTATTATAATTATTTCATATGTTGTAATGCAATCGAGAAAATTGTATTTAATATGTATGGGATGTAAATTAATAGATTAGCTCTTTCATCTGAAATAATTTGTATATTATGTAATTTATGAACTTGTATAATTAGTTTGTATATTATGTAAATTAATAAAAAAAATGAGAATTTCTATATATAAATCGTGCATCAATGAATATGTATGGAAATAAGTGGATTTGTACAAATGAGTATGTGAATTGCAAGAATTGAATGTGAGATGACTATGATGAGTATGAATGATATTTTCATTGTAAAATATTATTGAAAATTTCAAGCAGGTGAATAATGAAACACGCCAAACAATAATAAAATAGAGAAAACTCTATCAGTTTCTCCTTAGACCACAATTTATTTTAAAATATAACGAGCTCAAAATTATTAAAGGAATAAAGTAAGATAAGAAAGGATGCTCCGGCATCGAGTGTGAAATGCCTTGCTCGGCTACACTGTAGTTGGGTGAGGCGTGTTACACAACTCATTTATGACATTTGAACCCTCATTTGAACTCTTAATAATTTATTCAAGCCTCACTTTCAATTAATTCCCTAATGCTTCTTTTTGTTTTTGTGCTGAAGATTAGGTCATTCAATAAAGGAAGCTTTGAATCAACCTTCAGTGCCACTAGTGGAAACTGTTTGCCCTTCTCTTTGCCTATATTAATTTCAGAAGCTCCCCAAATTCGTGGCTTGCTCTGTTTCTAGACAGAAAGTTTCTATGTTATCTAATTTTTTTAGTTTCATGCATACTTTTTTATGAACTCATTCTGATGTTGGTCATATATTATTTTATCTCTTAAATTGTAAAACAATTGAAAAAAAAAAACTATAAGTAGGTACCCATTGTGGTAGGTACATATGGTTTATTTTATCCTATTTTGTTGGGTGATTACAGTTGTATAAGAAGCACGGATGAAATGTGTCGTGAAAATGGTCCTCTGAATTTATCTGCAGAAGAGGAATGGCAGCTGAAGCCTGAAGAGAGTCTTTCCACATATTGCAAGCCTATGGGACTCTATAACATCCTCTAGCATCGTGGAATAAGAAATGTAAAGGCACTTTAGTTGGTCGGTATTTCCATGCTGTCAGCATTTTGTGTTGTGCATTTTTTTGGGTGTTGTGGGGCTTGAAGTTTGTCGAGTTTCAATTTTGTGGTTATTAGGCATCTCAGATAGCTTGGCTTTCAATGTCATCTGGTTTTAACCATATTTTTTTTATTTATTTGGTAAGAAAGATTTTGATGAAGATGGAGTAAATAATTCATTCGAAGCATCACACCGCATAAAGCTTATAAGATACTGCTTTTTCCTTTTTCCTTCAAAAAAGTATTGTTTTATAAATAATGTTTAGAGAACTAGCACCTGAAATATGTCATTATCTTATGTATTGTTTTTCTATCTTTTCTTTCCCATGTTATATTAGGACCTTAAGCCCCAAGTCAACTAGACATTACTATATGATGATAATTTTTTTTTTCTTCTTATTATCATTTTTATATTCGAAATCTTTTTTCCCCTAAATTATTAATCTATTTGTTTGCTTAGGTGGGTGAATAAAGTTGTTAATGGTTTGTTTAATTTCTTAGAATCTGTAATACCCCTAAGTTCGGTAGTGCGTTCTACTGTTCTGGTGACTAGTGTTGTCTGGACAGCTAGGATGCCTAGAACTACACTTCGTTATGATTGAGGAGACATAAAATAATGAAATACAAGAAAAGAAAATACAAGAAAAACAAAGGAAAAATAATAGCAAAGAAATGTAACCAAGTTAAGCGAGCCGAGAACCCTAGCGATGGGTGATTGCACCGGGAAGTCACGGCGTGGACCGTTGACTAGCCCTGGATCACGGGGAACCCTGAAAAATATTTTTAGGACTTCAAGAGACATCAATTGAAGTATAAATATCATTAGAAATATCAAAGAAAAATTAATTAATTAGTACAAAGAAAAGTGAGAAATCAAAACACAGACAAAACCCGGTGTTACCGAAAAATCGGGAATGCAACCCGAACAGGGGCATTGTGGTCATTTGACATCCCAAGTTGTCTTTTGACCTAAATTTCCATTAAAAATAAATAATATTACACTTGGAAAATATAATGAAAAATTAAATTAGTGGTACCTAATATAAATAGCAAAAATGGGGAGTTAAATGTGGGAAAATGAAATTTATGAATAAACTAATATTAAAGGCCCTTAGTGCTCCACTCACCCACCAAAGTGGACCACTTATTCATCAATTTGGACCAGCAGATTGTCATCTTCCTCACTTCTCAAAATTTCAGCCGTGAACCTCCATTGAAGATACTCCATGGCCAAAGCTTAACCAAGCCATGCAACCATGATTTAGCCACATTTTTCACTAGCTTCCTTTACAAAAACTGTTCTACACCACTTGGGCAGTAGATAGGCAGCAAGAAGACCAAGTTTTGGAGAGATTTTGAAGAGTTTCCAAAGTGATAAGTTTGTGTTTTTGGTTAGTGCTTCATTAAAGTTAGTAAGAATGTTATGGGTACTTGAATTATGGAGAGATTTTTGAGGTTTGATGTTTAAAGGGGCATGTGTACTTTTGGCAGCCATGGAAACACTTTGAAGGCAGTTTATTTTTTCTTGTAAATGGTGAATTAAATGATTGATTAAATGTATATTGCGTATGAAATTGTTTGGGTGATGTATACTTAGTATATGTAAATGTGAATTGAAATTTGAAGCCTGGAAATTAATGGAATGTAAAGGTACCATTGCGGTAGTTTGTTAACTCTTGAGGAATGCTGGAATTCATGCTTGGTTTATGGAATAATGGTGTTGAATTGTGATAGTGGTTATGGCAGTTTGAGGGTATGTATGATGGTGTGAAGTTGAACATGTAAAAGTGTTATGGTTAGGTACTTGAATTGTTGTAATTGAGTTGAAAAATTCTGCACTTTATGGTGTATGTTGAATGTAATTGTAAGCTACCAAAATGACCTATAATATGTTGTAAATTATGTTTAGGTTATGGTACAACCAGAATTGACTTGAATGTTGAGTTTGGTAAGTGTTAGGAGTGATCCTTGATGTGTATGAAAGAAATGCAATAAGGCAGTTTGAGTTTTAGGCCTAGAACTTTGAGTGTGTGGCTCCAATTGGTATGAGACCAATTGGAGGTGAAACTAGACACAAAATGTGCCAACTTTCATGAAGAAAACTTGCCAAAATTCTGCTTGCAATGTAGCTTGAAAAATGACCAAATCCGGATTAAGTGCAAATAAGGCCTGAAAAGTTACCATTTGGGCAGCAGTTAGTGTTTAGGCCATAACTCACTCAAAACAGGTCCAATTGACCTGAAATTTTGACCATGAATAGTTAAGACCCATATATACAAGTCTTATGAAGACACCAAAGCCCAGAATGACCATAAGCAAGTCAAACAGCTTGCACAAGTTCGGGTCCAAAAACTGGCTGAACCAAAATTGACCTAAAATGACCTAAAGTGACTAATTTTGATGCACTTTGACTAGCAATAGTAAAATGACCATAACTTGGTCTACATAACTCAGAATGACCTGAAATTTTGCCCCGCGTGCAATAAGACATAGATCTACAAGTTTATAGTTTTGACCAAAACCCGAAAACCGAGGGAACTAGGTCGTCCGACTAGGTCAAACTAGTATCCCGGAATCCAGCAAATTGCAAAAAAATACAAGATACATGGAAATGAACTTGGTAGTATGTACCAACCCTAAAAGGCTATCGAATGTGACATGTTAGTAACATTAAAACCTAATTTACCTAGAACGCATCGAGGGTCGACATATTAGGTTGACTAAGCAAATAATAGAATTCAGTGAATTAATTATCAAGTATTATCGTTAGAGACAGTTTAATTAAGTACTGAAACACTTCAAATTGTGTTTCTCAGTTAGCAAAGACTCAGGGAAAGGGAAGGAAACACTGAGTCAAGACCAGGAGACAGTTATCAGAGGTTTGTGCACAATAGCTATTTCTTCTAAATTTTTCAATTGAAATAAATTATGATTATTTGTATGTTATTGTTTTAAATTGTGTTTGTGCATAACAGTTATTTCTTTTGAATTTTTCAATTGATATAAATTATGACAATTTGTATATTATTGTTTTCAATTGTGGAAATGTGTTTGAATGGATACTTATTGCTTGAAAAGCATTGTAAATGGTTTGAAACTGTGGAAAAAAATTATTTAGTGTGATTTGTGAAAATTGAAGTTACTTATGAATTGTGTTGCCATTTTGTGAATGAAATTATGACTTTGGAAATTTATTGGATTCTCACGAATCATTTGAATAAAATGTTTGGAATTGATTTTGTGTTCACACTTAGCATGACAATATCGTATCATTCCTTCTCCATTTATGGGGCTGTGATCGTTTATTTTCCTTCTCCATTTATGGAGTCGTGATCGTTTATTTTTCTCCCTCTCTGGTTTACCAGTTGAGGTGATCGGATGAGTACTCATTATATAGCTAGCTCCCTTCCTCATTGATTTCGATTAGTGGGGTTGTGATTGCTTTGTCGTGGTGTACAACGCGGCATTGATCGGAAAATTTTGTGTCATGGCTTAAGTTGTGTATAATTTTGGCAACACTGTATTCTTAAATTATTTGACTAAATTGTGTTATTATGAGCTTTGATAAATTGTGAAATGGAGTTTACATTCTTATTGACATTCACTATCTTTTGAATTTAACTATGTTTTGATTACTGAGATTTATTGTGATATTGTGTTAAATTCCTTATGACATTCATTGTCTTGAATTTAACTATGGTTTTACGTATCCACTATTTATATGATTTATGAATTGTGATTTAAAGTTGTATTTGGTTAATGTTGTGCACCACTAAGACATTGTCTCAGCAATAACTTTTCATTGCTGTCGCAGGTAGACAGACGGATAGGGCAGCAGACTAGGCTGCTAGTACATTCAGCGAGAGATCATCGGGTATATTGAGTATACCACATTTTGCGTTTTGTACTGTAATGTATGTTCACTGTATGTATATATTGTTCTTGGTTTTGAGCAGTTGTAAATTAAAATTGTACATTGAAGTTGTAAAATAAATTATGAGTTATTTTGACTTGTAAAATTTGTATTACATTTCTTTTATCTCAGTCATTAAAAAATTATTGTGGATTTGAGTTGAGAAATATATTGAAGTGCTTTTTTATAGGTTTTCTGAAGAACTGTTTTATCCAAAATACAGATGGCACTCTGCCAAAATTTTTACATAAGTCACTAATAGTATAAATGTGTTAGCTGTTTCACTACAGTTCTAAAAGGTTTTTAACACCTGTAAATTGTGCTCACCACTGTAAAAAGAAGTAAGAAAAGTTTAAAACCCCTTGTCGTGTATTTAATGGGTTATCAGTAGACGAAGTTGGTAATTCATTAGGTATACTACGGGACCATGTTATGCCTTATAGAGGGGTAGGGTGTGACATAATCAATTCTTTCATATGGTCCTGAATAGAGTATAATGGAATAAATTATTCTTGTGATTTCAATAGAAAAATGATTCATGTAATTAATCTACAGAAGTGAAGTTTGTTTCTTTACTCTTTGCCACAAACTAATTCACTCAGTGAACATTAATCCAAAATGAATGTTCTGGGACATAATCTTACAATTAATTCCTTGTATGACTTTTGGGTATGATACGATGATAGGATATGGGACATTTGAAGCATTCTGTCAAAGCCAAGATGAAACAATCCCCTAAGACTGAAGTTGAAATTTCTTTGAAGGAGGTGCAGAGCCAAACTTATTCATCTTTAAACCATAGGCCATTTTAGGCATTTTTCACTGCAAATATTTTTACTAATATCTTGGATTTGATCTCTTATATGCAGATTCTACAGCTTGAGAAAAGATTACAAGATCAGTTTGAGGTCCACTACACTATGGAAAAAGCACTTGGTTATAGGACTTCCTCTCATGATAATGCACCTGGAATGTCAATTGAACAGCTGCTACAAGTTTCATTTGCTATAGATAATTATTGTTCTTACTTTGAACTGCCTTCTCTAAATTTGGAGAATTGGCCAATTTATTTCTTAAAATGGGTACTGTATTAATTATGGTATTTCGATTTGTAGTTTTTTTTTGGAGTGCAACATAAATATTTTTTTGGCTATGTGAGGATTGTTATTTATGTTTTATGCTTAGATATGAATGATGGTAAAGAGGTCGATAGTGGTAATGAGTGATGATATTATTGATGACAAGTAGCTTTTTTTTGTTATTATGATATTTTATTTTTCCATACAGTACATTATTATCATAACCCTTCACTGTCATATCTATATATAATATTGACTAATATTTGATATCTTGATATTGTAAATATTATGATATTGAGCATTTAAAATTAATATTATATTATATGCTTCCATACAAGAAATAATGTATTAAGTAAAAAAAATAAAAATTTTTCTAGTAATTTAAAACAGATTAGAAACGAATTTCCATTTCTAATCCAAAACAAAAAAAAATTCGTCTTTAAAAGAAATTTTAGAAATGGATTTGAAACAAAATTTTCATTTCTATTTAAAAATCGAATGCATTTTTTCTTTCAAAAAGTGTTTTGTTTATCTTTATAATTTAGAAACTGATTGGAAACAGAAATCTATTTCAGATAAATTGAAACAAAAAATATCAGTTTCTAAATTGAAACGGAGTTTGAAACCGAATTAATGTGGTTTCTAAATTTGAAATGGAATAGCAGTTTGAAAATAGTTTCAGAAGTTGAAACGAACGCCATATTCTGTTTCTAATTTATTTAGAAACATGTGAATTTTAAACCAAATATTTTGCTTTCAAATCAGTTTCTAAATGTATTTAGAAACCGATTTTCACTGATTTGGAACTGAATATTCGGTTTCAAATATTCTTTTTTCTTGTAGTGAAATAGCTAGCTACTTTTGAAATTAGCTAAATTAGTTTTGAAAATAACCTAGTTAAATTCACTTCTATGACTTTTGAAAAACACTTTGAAAATCATTTTGAGACACCAATAATTTCAAACATACCTTATAAATGTAACACCCCTCACTCGTCTACAGTATAGCTGAGCAAGGCGTGCTACATGGCATGCCGGAGCACCTAGTATGTGATTATCTCATTTCCTGAACTCAATTTGATTTTAAGAAGTCTTTTATGTAAAATTCATATCATGTTGGTTCTATTTTCATACTTTAATAAAATCAGTGTTTCAAAAAGGGTAATAAAAATCCGGCAAGGTGTCGTCTGTATTTCGGACAAACTGTCCTTCTAAACCTGTTAAAAACAGTTCAATATGATAATATTCTCAAAATCTCAACTATTTCATAGTTTCAAAATACAATCCATCATAATTTACATTCATCAAAACACTCTCCATAGGAGTTTAATATGTACAAATTATTACAAACCTTAAAGTTTTAGAATGCACAAAATTACATAACAAAATGTCAAAATACAATTGATAGTTATTACATAAGATCCTAAGTCCTACCATGTATGCAGTGTAGTGCAGATGACTCTGGACTCATGTGCAGATCTGATGTCTCACCCGGTCGTAGGTCTGCTGGGCTCCCCAGCTGTGTCTCCAATACCTACGCGTAGCAAAAGCAATGCGCTAAGCAATTCTGCTTTGTGGTGCCACATATAAAGAAATATACACTAAAATAAAATAAATGAATTGTTTATGAATTTATGACATCGATATTCATTGCAGTTGCTATTTCTACTTTTATTTGCTAACTTTTTATTTTTGCTAATTTTGGTGGTACTGTATGTCAATAAACTGAATTTAGCTATTTGAATTTAATAATGCTTAAATTAACTGCCCGTGTAGCCTATATACTGACCAGACTGGATAAATGGATATACTAGCACTGGGTACCTAGTACCTCGGGCCGTCACACATCGGTCACAAAGTGTCTCCCGATGTGCATACAGTGTGGCTAAAAAGCCATATAGTCAATCCGATGATAAGCCAAGTATAATAACGCAATACGTATAGCTGTAAGCTATTAAAGTCACAGTGCGGCATAATATGCCGTAAAAACACAGTATGACATAACGCCATTTACAAAATAGCTATTAGAATTGTATTGGCATGCCAACCTATCCAAACTAGTCAACTAGGCAAACTAGGGCACATTACAAATTATTTGTTTAATTCTTCATTTTTTTGAGTTTGCTAGTTATCATGTAATTCACAAGTCAATGTAAATGTTGACCTTTTTAGGAAATATGGATAAGTTGATTCTAGCATCAACATGTCACAATTTGTAATTCAATATGCTGCCAATATAGTGCAATTTGCCATTTTCACAAGTTGGCATTCATTGCCAAATTACTTCAAGCTTCATTGTATGTAAATGTCAAATTTTCAGTTTTAGTGTGCTAGATTAGTCTAGCTTAATGTCCTATTTCTCTTGGTTTTTAGCTTCTGATAAAAGAAGCAAAATTGTAGCTCTATGTCTTATTGAACTTTTTGCATAAATTTCAGGTCATTCTGAGTTATATAGACCAAGATATGGTCAATTTACTAAAGCTGGACAGATTGCATCTTTAGTGCAAGATTTGGTCAATTTTAGGTCAAATTCAGTTCTGGCAGTTTTGGTACCCAAACTTGGGCAAGAAATTTGACTTGGTTATGGCCATTTTTGGGCTTTAGTGTCTTCATAAGAATTGTAGCTCTATGTCTAAGCTTTCCATGGTAAAAATTTCAGGTCATTTGGACCTGTTTTCAGTGAGTTACGATCATCTTAGTGACTACTGTTCATATGGTCAAAAATCTGGGCCTGCACTTACCAATTCTGGATTAGGTCATTTTTAGGTCAGTTGCTAGGCAGAATTTTGGCAACATTTCTACATGAAAGTTGGCCTATTTTGTGTCTTGTTTCACCTCCCATTGGCCTCATACCAATTAGTGTGACACCCCTTACCCGTCTACAGTGTAGCCGAGCAAGTTATGCCACTCAGTGTGTCGGAGCACCAATTCATGTTTCAATTACAATTTATCCCTTTTTAATTCATTTATTTTCAATTTTTGATAAATCTAAATTTTTTGGCAAATTTTATAGAAAATCCGACAGAGTGCCGGCTATAAATTGGAAAAACAGTTCTTTTGAACCTGTTTAAAAACACTTCCAATATAATTTCCAAATCCAAACTCCATTATACACACTTCACTTCAATCTCAAAATCTCAATCTCAAATCACAACACTATTTTCAGAAATTTTTCTTTTCACTTCATTACTAGAAGCACATTCATAAATATTTCTCAATATATTATTTATCAACATACATTATACAGAAAATTTCAATAACATGAAATTTCATATATTTACATTATTACATAATTACAAGAGTTTATAGTTACAATCCCAAAACTAATACAAAATACAAAATACAAAATGCTACCCAAAATCCTAATGTCCTACCATATGCACTGCAGAGGTGAGGTGACTCTGTACTCCGGATGCAGCTCTGAAGGCTCACCCAGTCTGATGTCTGCTGAGCTCCCCAATTAGGTCTCCAGTACCTGCGAGTGGAAAAAGCGACGCGCTAAGCAATTCTGCTTAGTGGTGACAATATAAAATAAAATAAAATAAAATAAAAATAAGTATGTAGAATGTATGTTTACATTTTTTGGTAAACTTAATTTCTGATATTTATTGCAATATTATTCGATTAAAATTTGGTAAAATTTATTATCATTGCCCGAGTAACCCATACTAGACGACTGGACTGGATAAATGGGTTAACTGGCACTGGGTACTAAGTACCTTGAACCATCACACCATCGGTCACATTGTGTCTCCCAGTGTGCAACAGAACAGCTAATAAGCTGTAATAATTTTCAGGGATAAAAACCCGAATGTAACGACTCAAATAACATAGCCAAAGGCTATTATGTCACAGAATGGCATGGGAAGCCATAAAACACAGAATGGCATGAAGCCATATGCGATCGCTAATGAACCCTATTGGCATGCCAAGCTATCCAAACCAATCTTGTTAGGTATACTAGGGCATATTACACTTTTAAATTTCACAATTTTTGAATTTCAAGTTTGAATGTTACTATTCATTTCATTAGTCAACTAAAATGTTGACTTTTGCATAAACAATAGGTACATTGGTTTTAATACTTCCAACATACCACATTTTGTATTCAAAATTTGTTGGTATTAGTTGCCAATACCATTTCTAAGCTTAATGTTAATTGGGCAGAATTTTCAGTTTTCATCCTTTGTCTTTACTGTTCCATTGGTTATTATTGCAGGGGGAATTTGGCAAAATGATCAACATAAAAGTTGTTCCATATTTTGTCTAGTTGAATTTCCTTTTTTGAATCACTACATTTGGAGTTTTGTAACTCAAGTTATGGCCCAAAAACCACAACTGGCCGGATTGAAATTTCTCCAGAATTTCTGGACTGACCAAATCTATAGTGTTAGGAATAGTGACTGCAACTCACTTTTTGAATATGTTCTGGTCATAATTTGGGTTAGGTTTCTTCATGAAAGTTGTTGGCATATATCTCATCTTATAGCTGGTAAAATGTCAGGTCAATTGGACCTTTCTACACTGAGTTATGGCTATATGACCAAACACTGTTCATTTGGTCATTTTGCCCAGGCAGAATGCAGGTCACCCAGATTAGGGCAAACTTTTGGTCAACTTGGTTTAGTTTTCTGGGCATGGTTTCTTCACCAAAGTTGTGCCATTATGTGTCTAGTTTCATGTCCAATTAGCCTTGCACCAATTGAACCTCTACAATTCAAGTTATTGCTGCCCAAACCTACTGGACTCATGACCAGTCCTGCAGGTCACCAAGGGCAGCCACACCAAACACAAATCCCACTACACAATTCACTTAATTTTTGATTCAAACCAAACCAAATGGTCACTAATTGACCATTAAAACCTACTTTCACTATCACATGTTCAAAGTCTCATTTTTCCATCCCAAATCCTAACTCAAATATCACAAACCATGCATTATCATAGCATTTCATCACTCCACTTACAAGATGCATATTGTGGGCAGCCATACTACCCTTTTAACTTCATTAAAATCATCATAATCTTGCCTTAACCAAGGCTGCCGAAATTTAGGGATTGGCATACAAATGGTATTCAACAAATTTTCTTTGTAATTAGTACTCATACATAGTCCTTAACATGAATTTAAGGTGAAAACTAAGGTTAGGTCACTAACCTCTAATGGAGTGAAGTCTCCCACTTACTAGGGTTCTTGTTTTCTTTTTCTTTTTGCTCCCAAAAGACTCTCCAAGATGCAAGAACACTTTTTTGTGTTGGGAGTATAAGGTTTAGTGGGGTGAGAGCTAGGGAAATCAAGCTTTGAAAAAGCTTGCTATGGTTGGCTATGGTGGGTGTGGGTGACGGCAAGAAGGAAGTAGAAGAAGGTTATCTGATTTTTTTCCATTTTTTCAGCCCACTTTGTCTCTTTTAAATAAGATTATGCCATGTGTCAACATTGGGTTAGTTGGGAGAATCTTAATGACATCATTATAATGTCATAAGTCCATTTTCTTTCATTTTCTCTCCTTTTCTTGTCTATTTAATTGCAATTAAATTTTTAACAACATTTATTCATATTTTATGTTATATAAATTATTTATTTAACTGGAAAAGTTAGCCAAAAATCATATCTGAAGACGAAATGACCAAAATGCCCTCCGTTTGCCTTAACGAGCCAAAATTGTCTGTACAAATTGAAAAAATTTTCTAAGTATTTTCTTGGCATTCTAATGCCATAAGAACCTCAATGACCCTTCTCTGGAGTCTCAAAAATTATTTTATAATTTTTGCCCCGGGTCTAGGGCTCCTAATTGCGAGAACCGCAACTTCTCACTAGGTTACCCATCGCTAGGGCACCAGCTCATTTAACTTAGTTGTATTTTATTTCTTAAATTTTTCCTAAATTTTTCTTATTAATATTTGAGTTAATTATGGCTCCTCACTTTATTGTAAATATTTTTCCGGACGTTCTAGCTGTCCAGACCGACACTGGTCACCGGAATAGTAGAATGTACGGAGTTGCTACAAGGAGGGTGTTACAACTGTAACACCCCTAAGTTCGGTAGTACGTTCTGCTGTTCCGGTGACCAGTGCTGTCTGGACAGCTAGGATGCCTAGAACCACACTTTAATATGAGTGAGGAGACATAAAATAATGAAATACAAGAAAAGAAAATACAAGAAAGACAAAGGAAAAATCATAGCAAAGAAATGTAACCGAGTTAAGCGAGCCGAAAACCCTAGCGATGGGTGACCGCATCGGGAAGTCACGGCGTGGACCGTTGACTAGCCCTGGACTGCGAGGAACCCTGGAAAACATTTTTAGGACTTAAATAGACCCTTATTGAAGAATAAATATCATTAGAAAGATCAAAGAAAAATTAAATAATTAGTACAAAGAAAAGTGAGAAATCGAAAAACAGACAAAACCCGGTATTACCGAAAAATCGGGAATGCAACCCGAACAGGGGCGTTATGGTCATTTGACATCCCGAATTGTCTTTTGACCTAAATGTACACTAAAAATAAATAATATTACACTTAGAAAATAAAATGAAAAATTAAATTGGGGGTACCTAATACAAATAGCCAAAAATGGAGTGAAAAATGTGTAAATAACACATTTAAGCTTATTATATGATTAAATGGAGTGAGTGGGCCACTAAAGGAATAAAATAGAAATATAATGGGGCAAGTGTACATCCATTATCCAAGCAGAAACTTCATCTTCTTCATTGTACTAAACCTAGCCGAATTGAAGGGAAGGAGAAACCACCATTGCCGTTTGGCCTTCAACCTTCATCCACTCCCTCATTTCACCTCTAAACACTTAGGTTCCTTCATCAAAAATTGTCTACACATCATAAGGAAGAGCTTGATACCAAATTTAAGAAGTTTAATCAAGGTTCGGCAAGTTCCAACCATAAGGTAAGTTAGCATTTTTGAAGATAGCTTTGTTAAACTTTGTGTGCATGTTGTGGGTGTTGGTTTTGTGAAGGAAATTTTTAAGTTTGAAGAGTTATTGAGATGTCCATTTTGGACAGCCATGGAGTCATGTATTTGATGAAATAATTGTGCATATATTTGATGGGAAATGATGTTGGTTATGGTGATTTAATAACCTAGTGAATTACTTCATATGTATATGGTGATTTTTGCACTTGGATGGGAATTGATGAATTGTAGGACACTTTGGTATTGAGGAAGATTTTCGGCAGCTTGGGGATTCTTGAATAAATGTGTGTGTTCATGAAGGTGGTGGCAGAATATTGACATAGAAGTTTGATGGATATGTATATAGATTGATTGTGTAAAGTGTATGTAAGATTTGTAATGGTTAGGTGTGTATGTGATTGTACTTAGAACTTGTAAATGTGAATTATATTTGGTGTGTTGAGGATAATTGTAATCTGCCCAAAGTGATGTTAATGTAAAGTGGAATATGTTTTTGGTAATGAACCAAAACAGAAATGGTAAGGGGAAGTGGACATGTAGCAATGTAAGTGTGTAATTGATGTGTGTTAAGCAAGGTAACTAAGGGCAGTGTACATTTTAGCCTATAACTTTAAATGTGTAACCTCAATTAGTATGAGACCAATTGAAGGTGGAACTAGGCACAAAATGTGCCAACTTTCATTGAGAAAGCGTACCAAAATTCTACTTGCAAGGTGACCTAAGAAAATGACCAATTCGGATTAGGTACAATTAGGACCTGAAAAATGACCAATTGGGCAGCAGTGAGTGTTTAGGCCATAACTCACTCAAAACAGGTCCAATTGACCTAAACTTTTAACCATGAATAGTTAAAACCCATACCTACAAGTCTTATGAAGACACCAAAGCCTAGAAATGACCATAAGCAAGTCAAAAAGCTTGCACAAGTTCGGGTCCAAAAACTGGCCGAACCAAAGTTGACCAAATTGACCTAAAATTGACCTAATTTGATACCATTTGACCAGCAATAGTATAATGACCATAACTTGGTCTACTTAACTCGGAATGACCTAAAATTTTACACCGCGGTCCATAAGACATAGATCTACAAGTTTGTAGTTTTGACCAAAACCCGAAAATCGAGGGAACTAGGCCGTCCGGCTAGGTCAAACTAGTATCCCGGAATCCATCAAGTTGCATTAAAATGCACTAAACGAGGAAACGAGTTTGGTAAAACGTACCAACCCTAAAACCCTATCAAATATGACATATTAATAACGTTAAGACCTAATTTACCTAGAACACATCGAGGGTCGATATATTAGGTGATTAAGCAAATAATAGCTTTCAGTGAATTAATTACCAAACATTATCGATAGAGACAATATAAATTAGTACTGAAACACTTCAAATTGTGTTTCTCAGTTACTAAAGACTCAGGGAAAGGGAAGGAAACACTGAGTCCAGACCAGGAAGATAGTCATCAGAGGTTTGTGCACAACAGCTATTTCTTTTGAATTTTTCAATTGAAATGAATTGTGACTATTTGTACATTATTGTTTTAAATTGTGGAAATGTGTTTGAATGGATATTTATTGCTTGAAAAGCATTGTAAATGATTTGAAACTGTGAGAAATTATTTGAATGATATTGATGGATACTTATTGATTGAAAAGTATTGGAAATGGTTTGAAACCACAGCTATCATGTATATTGATTGTATTCCTCGCTAGCTTGTCTAGTGGGACGAATTGAATTCCCTCTCTGGCTGAAGTGTTGAGGTGTGTGCCTGTTGAGGATGAATTGGATGAGTACTCATATTTTTGCTAGCTAGCTATGTTATTCCTCATTAGTGTAACATCCTCCCGGTAGCAATTCCGCACACCCACTGCTCGGTGATCGGTGGTCATCCTGACCTAGAACGTCCTAAAAATATTCAAATCAAAGTGAGGGACCATAATTAACTCAAATATTAATGAGAAAAATTTAGTAAAAATTTTAGAAATAAAATACAGTTAAGTCAAAAGAGCCGGTGCCCAAGCGATGGGTAACCAGAGGTAAGTTGCGGTTCTCGCAACGAGGAGCCCTAGACCCGGGGGAAAAATTATAAAATAATTTTTGGGACTCCAGAGAAGGGTCATTGAGGTTTCTATGGCATTAGAATGCCAAGAAAATATTTAGAAAAATTTTTCAATCGGTACAGACAATTTTGACCCGTTAAGCCAAACAGAGGGCATTTTGGTCATTTCGCCTTCAGAGGTGATTTTTGGCCGACTTGTCCAGTTAAGTAAATAATTAATATGACATAAAATATAAAGAAATATTGCTAAAAATTAAATTGAAATGTGGTAGAAAAGAAAAGAAAAGAAAAATGAAGGAAATTAGGGATAATGACATCACATGATGTCATTTGCATACCCTCCACCAATTACCATTCAATAAGTCTTTTTTTAATTGTTTAAAAGAGACAAATGGACTCAAAATTCTGCTATTTCCTTCTTCTTCTTCAGCCAAAACGTGAATCTCTCCCTCTTCTCCCTCCATTGATTTTCAAACAAAAGCTTCATTTCTCATGCTTCCTCACTATATTTCCTCAAGACCCCAACACTAAAATGAATCCTTGGACCTAGAGGAAGTGTTTGGCATCCAAGAGAGTACAAGAAAATGAAGATTTAACTTGGAGAAATCTGTCCTACAAGAGGTTAACGTGAGGTTAGTGCCTACTTATATATATTCTTCTTTGATTCCATGTTAGAAGCTTGAAATAAGTGAGAAATTGTAAATTAAATGAATAAAAGTTAAGTGTATGCATCCCTTGAATTTTTGGCAGCCCTAAGAAAGGATGAGTTTGATTGTTTTAATGAATTTAGAGTGGATAGAAATGATGTTTAAGGTATGAATATGCATGGATGTTGAACTAGTGTGCTAATTGTGGTTTATGGGTAAATTGAATTGGACATTAGGGTTTTGAGAAGTGAAAAATTGATTTGGCTTATAAAATTGTTAGAGCACATTTTAATGGTCAATTAGTGACCATTTTAGGTAAGTTGACCATATTATGGACTGAAAAATATGATTGCAAAGTGAAGTTGTAGGCTGCCCTAGGACAGCAGCAGAGGGACTGAAAATTCAGTCCACTTGCACTGCCATAACTTTGGCTGTGTAGGTCCAATTGATGTTTGGCCAATTGGACATGAAACTAGGCTTATAATGTCACATTTTTGCTGAAGAAACCATGCCCAAAAGACCAAAGCAAGAGGACCAAAACTTAGCCCCAATCCGGATACCCTGCAAACAGCCCCTGCAGAAATGACCAAATGAACAGTAACTGTTCATTTGGCCATAACTCACTGTAGATATGGTCAATTGACCTGAAAGTTTTACAGCAACAAGTTAAGACATAGACAAACAACTTTCATGAAGAAACCTACCCCAAATTATGACTAGAACCTAATCAAATCATTGAGCAAAGTGAAGTTTACTGTACTGAGATTTCCAGAATTTTCATTTGAGCAGCAATGTTTGGAGGACTATAACTCTCTCTAGAAAACTCGGATTTAGGCGATTCTTGAACCGATGGAAACCTAAGGCATAGTAGAACATTTCATAAGAAGAAAGTTAGACTAAATTATGAACTTAACTTGATCAAATTACTGACCAAAGTTGGATCAAAAATCTGCCAGACCCAAAACCTCAGCATGAACAGTGCACGTGAACAGTAAACTTATTTTGGCCATAACTTGAGCTATAAAACTCCAAATGGAGTGATTCAAAAAAGGAAATTCAACTAGACAGAATAAGGAACAACTTTCATGTTTACCATTTCCTCAAATTCCCACTGTAAAAATAACAAATGGAATAGTAAAGATGAAGCACCAAATCTGAAAATTTTGTTCAATTAGCATTAAGCTTAGAAATGGTATTGGCAACCAATACCAACAAGTTTTAAATACAAAATGTGGTATGCTTGGGGTGTTAAAACCAATACACCTATTTTCTATCCAAAAGTCAACATTTTAGTTGACCAATGAGGTGAATAGTGACACCAAAACCAAAAATTGGCAATTTTGCCAAAATGACCTAAGCTTTGAGAAAGTGACCAAAACCAACAAGTTTTGAATACAAAATGTGGTATGTTGGGAGTACTAAAACCAATGTACCTATTGTTTATGCAAAAGTCAACATTTTAGTTGACTATGAAATGAATAGTGACATGAAAACTTGAAATTCAAAAAATTGTGAAACTTAAAAGTGCAAAATGCCCTAGTAGGCCTAATGTGATTGGTTTGGATAGATTGGCATGCCAATAGGGTATTGTTTTAGCAGTACTGCGAAAGGCTTTTATGCCCGTATTCATGGCTTTTATGCCCGTATGCATGGCTTTTATGCCCGATTATGTGATATCATGGCTTTTTAGCCATACTGACTGCATACATGGTTGACGTTCTGCGTCCCATAGTATGACGGCCCGAGGCACCACGGTGTCCAGTGCCAACGACCCATTATCCAGTCCAGTCGTCCAGTATAGGTTACTTGGGCATGGAAAAGTATAACTGTGATTGAACTGATTATTAAAGAAAATACGAAAATTAAGAATCAGGAATGATTACAAAAATACAAAGAAGCTCAAGATCATGAAGAAAATAATTAACGAAATGCATGAAGAAGTTAATATCATAAAACATGATTAGCCCTCGACTAAACAATAAGTTAGTAATTATTCATTTCTTATGAACACAATAGCAAGGAAATTATTATTTTTATTTGCATATTATATTTTCTTGTATTATTTGCACCACTAAGCTTTATGCTTAGCGCGTCGCTTTGCAACGCTGTAGGCATCAAGATTTGGACAGAGGCCCAGAGACCACGATTCGGTAAGGCGGTTCACGCTCGCATAGTGTCCGTGTCACCTCAACTTCTGTAGTGCATTGGTAGGACACTAGGTGTCATTTTGGCATTCTGTAATAAATTTTGATTTTCTCATATGTAATGAAACTTATGTAATGTATTTTGATTTTCATGTAAATAATGAAAATTGTATTTGTGAATGGAAGAGTGAATGTCTATTTATGACTTGTACATGATTAACAAATGAGATGAATGATTGAGAAATGAATGTGAACTGAAAAATATTGAGATTTTGATAAATGGAGTTGAGATGAATGAATAAGAATATAGGAAGTGTTTTTCACAGGTTCCGAAGAACGGTTTTCTCCATTTTTAGCCGGTACCTTGCCGAATTTTCTATAAAATTTTCGGAACCTCAAATAAATTACAATTTCAATAAATGAATTATATTTCACAAGTTATTTTCAAAACTATGATAAAAATGAATTAAGATAAAATAGAGTGCTCGGCACACTGAGTGGCATAACTTGCTCGGCTACACTGTAGTCGGGTAAGGGGTGTCACAATTAGTCATCGACTTTTGGGATGAATTGAATACCTCCTTAGCCATCGGCTTTTGGGACGAATTGAACTATGGATCATGATTAAGCTGTGTGAGATTTATTGATGTGTATTGTGAGATTGTGAAATGAATTTAAACTCTTATTGGCATATGTTGTCTTTTGAATTCAACCATGATCTGACTTATTGAAAATTATTGTGATATTGACAAATGGAGTTTAAATTCTTATTGACAATTACTGTCTTGAAATTGACTATGGTTTTAAGTATCCACTATTTATATGATTTACGAATTGTGATTTAAATTTGTATTTGGTTAACGTTGTGCACCACTGAGACATTGTCTCAGCAATAGCTTTTTATTGCTGTCGCAGGTAGACAGACAGACAGGGCAGCAGACTAGGCTGCATATATCTCCAGCAAGAGATCTCCGGGTATAATGAGTATACTAGTATTTTGTATTTTGTACTGTAATGTATATTCACTACATGTATATTTTGTTTTGGTTTTGAGCAGTTGTAAATTCAAATTGTACCTTGAAGTTGTAAATTAATTATGAGTTATTTGACTTGTAAAAATTGTATTATATTTCCTTATCTCAGACTTTGAAAAATTTCTATGGATTTGAATTGAGAAAAATGTTGTGTTGAGAAGTATGTTGGAGTTGAGATTTAGAAATATATTGAAGTGTGCTTTTTACAGGTTTTCTGAAGAACTGTTTTGTCCAAAATACAGATGGTACTCTGCCAAAATTTTTACAGAAATTTCAAATAAATCAAACGAGTTAGTTGTTTCACTTCAGTTCACCAAAGTCTTTAACACCTGTAAATAGCGCTCACCACTGTAAAAGAAGTAAGAAAAGTTTTTAAAATCCCTTGTAGTGTATTTAATGGGTTATCAGTAGACGGAGTTGGTAATTCATTAGGTATACTACGGGATCATGTTATGCCTTACAGAGGGGAAGGGTGTGGCATGTTTTGGTGGTATCAGAGCAAAGTTTTTAAATTCTGTTTTCACCTGTTATTTGAATGTTCTTTCTTCATAGTACAACTGCTCAATATCATTGTTTGATACATACAGTACATTACATTATAAATATGCACTAATGGGAGGAAATCTCCTTGTGTTATTTGTTCAGGAGATCTAAAATCCTCGCATTGAATATGGAAGAGGGTGATCGTTCAGTCGATCAATCTATTGAGGCTGAGGTGCAAGGGGATGCCCCAGGCCTACAAAATGTCAGTGGTTCAAAGAAGACTAACCCCTACAAGATCGCAGCTTCCTCGCTGGGCCGCCAAAGAAATGGCTACAATGTTCCAACAAATGGCTGGTAATATGCCTACTCAAGTCCCAATACAGACACCAGTGGTATAACCACAGTCTCCTACTAGGCAATATGATAAATTGATGAAATATGGGGCTACAGAGTTCAAGGGGACAGTAGATCCTCTAGAAGCTGAACAGTGGTTAGAGAGGATGGATAGGGTATTCAAGAAACTGCATTGCACAGAGGAGCTCAGATTTGAATACTCAGTGTCTTTGTTACAGGGGGATGCTTATGACTGGTGGAAAACCATTCCCACACCGTAGAACTGCAAGGTCGACTGAATGACTTTCTCGTGGAATTGCATGCAAATATGTCCCTGATGCTTATGTAGACCAGAAGCTGCAAGAGTTCCTAAGTCTGAAACAGGGGGGCAAATCAGTGGCTGAGTATGAAAGAGAATTTTCCCGCCTGAGCCATTATGCAGTAAGTCTACTTGCTACCAGCAGGGAGAGATGCAAGAGGTTTGAAACTGGCTTGAAGCCCAGTATCAGAGTACAAGTGATCGGCTTCAAACACACTAACTTCTCTGAACTTATTTCTCAAGCTCTAGAGTTGGAAAGAATTGAGTTTGAGACTGCTCCTGAGAAGAAGAGGTCAGAGAAGACAGAGAAAGAGGGAAAATCAGTAGATCAGAGTTCCGGTGGTCCTACTGGAAAGAGGAAGAACCATGGGGGACATGGCAGAGGTGGCAAGAAGTCGGGTAGGGGAAGATATTCAGGACAGAGACCTCCCCTATCTGGTCAGCAGAGTACCAGAGGTTCCTATCCTCCCCGCCAATGTGAAACTTGTGGAAGAAATCATGGTGGGATATGCTATAAGGCTATTGGAGCCTGTTATAACTGTGGAGGCACAGGACACTTTGCCAAGGACTGCACCAGTAGTCGCAGAGTTGGACCACCTCCTACTACTGCAGAAGGGTCAGTTCAGAGCCTTGTCACTAGAAGTTCACAACCACCTAGCAGAGGTAGAGGCAGGGGTAGAGGTAACCCAGCAGGCAGCCAAGGCACAGTGAAGCATTCAGAGCAAGATAGTGCTCCAGTCAGAGTCTATGCAATGAGGCAGAGGGAAGAGGCCGATACATCTGATGTTGTGGCTGGTACCTTCTCAACTTTTAACCAAAATGTGTTTGTGTTATTTGATCCGGGCTCTACCCATTCTTATGTGAGTGCTAGCATCATTGATTGCATTGCTGTTCCATGTACAAAAATGGACTTTGAGGTGTTAGTAACAAGTCCGTTAGGATAGGAGGTCAGGGTTAATAGAATGTATAGAGATTGTCCTTTGGTGATCCAAGGACACACTTTCCTGTCTGATTTCATTGAAATGCCCTTCAGAGATTATGATATCATCTTGGGCATGGATTGGTTAGCTAGGCATCATGCCATGATTGACTGTAGGCTGAAGACAGTCACTTTTGGTCTCCCTCAGTACAGTGATGTGGTAATACATGGGGAAAGGCAGTTATTGCCTTCAAATATCATTTTGCCTGCACTAGCCAGAAAAATGATCAGAAAGGGGTGTGAAGCATACTTGGCACATGTGATAGACACCCAAGTGGGGAGTCCAGCATTGAAGGACATCCCTACAGTACATGACTTTCCAGATGTGTTTCCTGATGAATTGCCAAGATTACCTCCGGAAAGAGAAGTGCAGTTTGAAATTAATGTTATGCTTGGTGTGGATCCAATCTCCATAACGCCATACAGAATGGCACCAGCAGAATTGAAGGAGTTGAAGATACAATTGCAAGAACTACTTGAAAAGGGCTTCATCCGCCCTAGTGTGTCACCTTGGGGAGCACCAGTGTTGTTTGTTAAGAAGAAGGATTGTACTCTCCGCTTATGCATTGACTACCTGCAGTTGAATAAGGTGACAATAAAGAACAGATATCCATTGCCTCGCATTGATGATCTGTTTGATCAATTGAAGGGTGCAGCTGTATTCTCCAAAATTGATTTGCGATCTGGTTATTATCAGTTGAAGGTGCAAGAGCAGAGTATTCCAAAAACTGCTTTCAGAACTCGGTATGGCCACTACGAGTTTCTAGTAATGCCATTCGGGTTAACAAATGCTCCAGCTGCTTTTATGGATCTGATGAACACTATCTTCAGACCATATCTTGATCAATTTGTGGTGGTGTTTATTGATGACATTTTGATATATTCAAGGAATGCAGAGGAGCATGACAGACATCTGTGGATTGTACTACAGACCTTAAGGGAGAAACAGTTATACGCCAAATTGTCGAAGTGTGAATTTTGGCTGAAAGAAATCTCCTTTTTGGGACATGTTGTGTCAGCTGAAGGGATCAAGGTAGATTCCAGCAAGGTAAAAGCTATCCTTAATTGGAAGCCGCCCAGGAACATCACAGAAGTTCGCAGTTTTCTGGGTTTAGCTGGATATTACCGTCGGTTTGTGAAGGGGTTTTCTATGTTATCTTCTCCACTGACTAAGCTGCTTCGGAAAGATGTAAAATTTCAGTGGACTGATAAATGTCAACAGAGTTTTGATGAGTTGAAGAGGTGTTTAACTGAAGCTCCAGTCCTCACTTTACCTACTCCGGGTAAAGAATACACAGTTTATAGTGATGCTTCTCACAATGGGTTAGGCTGTGTACTGATGCAAGATCGGAATGTCATTGCTTATGCATCACGCCAGCTGAAACCGCATGAGAGGAACTACCCAACACATGATCTGGAGCTAGCAGCTATTGTTTTTGCTCTGAAGATCTGGAGACACTATTTGTATGGGGAGAAATGCTACATTTACACAGATCACAAGAGCTTGAAGTATTTGGGCACCCAGAAGGAATTGAATTTGAGGCAGAGGAGATGGTTAGAACTCATTAAAGATTATGATTGCTTAATAGACTATCAGCCAGGGAAAGCAATTGTGGTGGCTGACGCCTTAAGTCACATGACTATGGCAAGTCTCAGAGTTTCTCCTTTGTCCATGGTATATGAATTGAAAGCACAGCATGCCAGTTTAGAGATTGATGATGAGGGACAGATAGTAGTTGCATGGCATGTACAGCCAGTGTTGATTGATTAGATCAGAATGGCTGCTCAGAGTGATGAAAAGTATCAGAAGTTACTGAAAGAAGTCCAACAGGGCAAGAAACCTGAATTCTCTATGAGAGATGATGGTTTATTGCTACATCAGGGCAGAATGTGCGTTCCTAGTGATGTGGAATTGAGACAGATCATTATGAAGGAAGCACATGAGTCTCCATTTGCTATGCACCCTGGTGGAACTAAAATGTACAAAGGGCTGAAAGAGCATTACTGGTGGATGGGCATGAAGAGAGATATAGCTAAATTTGTTTCCAAATGCCTAACTTGTCAGCAAGTAAAGGCAGAACATCAAGTTCCAGCTGGTTTGTTACATCCTTTGTCAGTACCAGAGTGGAAATGGGAACGAATAACTATGGATTTTGTTACAGGACTTCCAAGGACACAGAGTAGTCATGATGTAGTATGGGTTATAGTTGATAGATTGACCAAGTCTGCTCACTTTTTGCCAGTTCGGATGGACTATAGCCTAGAAAGATTGGCCAGATTGTACATTTATGAGATTGTAAAATTGCATGGAGTGCCAGTATCAATTGTGTCTGACAGAGATCCTAGGTTCACTTCTAGATTATGGGGTAGTCTTCAGAGAGCCCTAGGAACTAGATTGAACTTCAGCACAGCATTCCACCCATAGACAGATGGCCAGTCTGAGAGGGTTATCCAGATATTGGAGGATATGCTACGGGCTTGTGTGATTGAGTTTGAAGGTAGTTGGGATACACACTTGCCTTTGATTGAGTTTGCTTATAATAACAGCTACCAATCAAGCATTGGGATGCCTCCATATGAAGCATTATATGGCAGAAAGTGCGGAACTCCTTTATGTTGGGATGAAGTAGGTGAAAGGAAGATGATTGGGCCAGAAATTGTCCAGCAGACAGAGGAAAAGGTCAGATTGATCAGAGATAGACTCAAGGCTGCATCAGACCGTCAGAAGTCCTATGTTGATCTGAAAAGAAGAGATATTGAGTATGCAGTGGGTGATAGAGTATTCCTTAAAGTTTCTCCTTGGAAGAGGATTATGAGATTTGGCAGAAAGGGGAAACTGAGTCCTCGTTACATCGGACCATATGAGGTTCTGGAAAGAGTGGGTCCTTTGGCATACCGGTTGGCATTACCTCCAGAGCTAGCAAGGATACACAGTGTCTTCCATGTGTCCATGTTAAGGAGGTACAGATCAGACCCATCTCATGTACTATCAGTTGAAGAGATTGAAGTAAATCCAAACCTCTCATATGAAGAAGAACCCATAAAAATTCTGGCTTATGAGGTGAAGCAGCTGAGAAACAAATAGATACACCTGGTTAAAGTACTGTGGAACCATCATTCAGGCCAGGAAGCTACTTGGGAACGTGAAGAAGATATGAGGAGACAGCACCCACAGCTGTTCAGAGACTAATGCTAGGTAAAATTTCGAGACGAAATTTATTTAAGGGAGGGAGAATTGTAACACCCCTAAGTTCGGTAGTGCGTCATTGCTCGGTGACTGGTCTTTCGTCGGACAGCTAGGATGCCTAGAACCACACTTTAATATGAGTGAGGAGACATAAAATAATGAAATACAAGAAAAGAAAATACAAGAAAAACAAAGGAAAAATCATAGCAAAGAAATGTAACCGAGTTAAGCGAGCCGAAAACCCTAGCGATGGGTGACCGCACCGGGAAGTCATGGCGTGGACCGTTGACTAGCCCTGGACTGCGGGGAACCCTGGAAAACATTTTTAGGACTTAAATAGACCCTTATTGATGAATAAATATCATTAGAAAGATCAAAGAAAAATTAAATAATTAGTACAAAGAAAAGTGAGAAATCGAAAAATAGACAAAACCTGGTATTACCGAAAAATTGGGAATGCAACCCGAACAGGGGCGTTATGGTCATTTGATATCCCGAATTGTCTTTTGACCTAAATGTCCACTAAAAATAAATAACATTACACTTAGAAAATAAAATGAAAAATTAAATTGGGGGTACCTAATACAAATAGCCAAAAATGGAGTGAAAAATGTGTAAATAACACATTTAAGCTTATTATATGATTAAATGGAGTGAGTGGGCCACTAAAGGAATAAAATAGAAATATAATGGGGCAGGTGTACATCCATTATCCAAGCAGAAACTTCATCTTCTTCATTGTACAACTCCAACATATTTCTCAACTCAAATCCATAGTGATTCTTCAAAGACTGGGATACAAGAAATATTATACAAAACTATTCAAGTAAATGAAATCTCAAATTTACATTCACGATAATTTACATTTAATTACATACCAAAATATTTTACAAGAGTTTTTATACAACTGCTCAAATAATTTACATACATTTTATTACATGCTTACATCAAAACCTATGTACATGGGTATACCTATGATATACCTGGAGCTGAACTGAAAGTGTCCTCAAAGAAACTTACTCACTGCTCTATGCTCTTCTTACCTGCGACAGCATGCAAAGCTATCGCTGAGTGGTGAACTCAGTGGTGTACAACTATAATTTAAAACATAATACAATATATATTGACAAATTTACAGTAAATAATTTGGAAATCTGAATACTCATCAAATTCCAAAACTCAAAATATTCATTGCCAATAATATGAATCATTTGTATAAAATGACTTCGATCATGAAATTCAATTTATCAAATCATAACTAACCATTTAGGTAATCCCAACAAAATCAATTATACATAAGTCATAATTGAAATCACAATTCTTTATCATTCAAAAGCCATTCTGTATCTCAAAAATCAATATGTATCTCAAAAATCATGTTGTATCTCAAAAATCAATCTTTATCTCACTAATATGCAAGACTAATCCGAAAGGGCCATATTCGATGTGATTCTAACTCCCTATGGTCGGGGAGGTCGAATCAGATTCTAACTCCCTATGGTCGGGGAGGTCGAATCATCGTGCACAGTACCATCACAATAATGAATCTTCCGCAAGGGCCATAAAGATAAAATAAACTTAGATCTAACCTCAAATCAGAGGAAAATCTAAGCCTGTGCACGTACCATGGTAATCAAAACACAACTCACTCCATTGTCTTCTCAACAAATGAGAGAGACGGGTAATAACCTAGTCAAGCATCTATAGTGAGATATAAAATAATATCACAATCCTTTTAGTGAGCATAAATCACAATATAATTCGATTCAAAGTCAATTCCAATATCCAACAATTTTTATGCTCATCACAATTCAAATCATAAATTTGCATTTTTTTTCATGAAAATTACCATCACAATTCAAAACATGTTCTATCACAATTTTTCAAAACATAATTTATTCAATCCATAACAATGCTTAATACTTGTGGAAATACCATTTCACAAAGCTAAATTCATACATACTATAACAATTTTCAATAATCATTGAACTAAATCCAATGCTTGTTAAACATAATACATAAGAAAAATATGTCATTTAATCATATGTAATATTCAAACAAAATCAGTTAAAAACTAGTTGTGCACAAACCTCTAATGACTGTCTCCTGGTCTGGACTCAGTGTTTCCTTCCCTTTTCCTGAGTCCTTGCTAACTGAGAAACACAATTTGAAGTGTTTCAGTACTAATTTAAATTGTCTCTATCGATAATGTTTGGTAATTAATTCACTGAAAGCTATTATTTACTTAATCACCCAATATACCGACCCTCGATGCATTCTAGGTAAATTAGGTTTTAGTGTCATTAATATGTCACATTCGATAGGGTTTTAGGGTTGGTACGTTTTACCAAACTCATTTCCTCGTTTAGTGCATTTTAACGCAACTTGTTGGATTCCGGTATACTAGTTTGACCTAGCCGGACGACCTAGTTCCCTCGGTTTTCAGGTTTCGGTCGAAACTACAAACTTGTAGATCTATGTCTTATGGACCGCGGTGCAAAATTTCAGGTCATTCCGAGTTAATTAGACCAAGTTATGGTCATTATACTATTGCTGGTCAAATGGTATCAAATTAGGTCAATTTTAGGTCAATTTGGTCAACTCTGGTTCGGCCAGTTTTTGGACCCGAACTTGTGCAAGCTGTTTGACTTGCTTATGGTCATTTATGGGCTTTGGTGTCTTCATAAGACTTGTAGGTATGGGTCTTAACTATTCATGGTTAAAATTTCAGGTCAATTGGACCTGTTTTGAGTGAGTTATGGCCTAAACACTCACTGCTGCCCAATTGGTCATTTTTCAGGTCCTAATTGCACCTAATCCGAATTGGTCATTTTTTTATGTCACCATGCAAGCAGAATTTTGGTATGCTTTCTCAATGAAAGTTGGCACATTTTGTGCCTACTTCCACCTCCAATTGGTCTCATACCAATTGAGATTACACATTTAAACTTATTGGATAAAATGTACACTGCCCTTAGTTACCTTGCTTAAACACACATCAATTACACACTTACATTACTATATGTCCACTTCCCCTTACCATTTCTGTTTTGGCACATTACCAAAACCATATTCCACTTTACATTAACATCACTTTGGGCAGATTGCAATTATCCTCAATACACCAATTAAAACTCACATTTACAAGTTCTAAGTACAATCACATACACACCTAACCATTACAAATCTTTACATATACTTACACAATCAATCTATACACATATCCATCAACTCTCAAGGTCAATATTCTGCCAATACTTTCATGAACATATACATTTATTCAAGAATCTCAAGGCTGCCGCAAACTTCCTCAACACCAAAGTATTCCACAATTCATCAATTTCCATCCAAATGCAAAAATCACCATATATATATATGGAATAATTTACTAGGATATTACATCACCATAACCAACATAATTCTCATCAAATATATGTACAAATACTTCATCAATACATGACTACATGGCTGCCCAAAAATGGATATCTCAATAACTCTTCAAACTTAAAAATTTCCTTCACAAAACCAACACCCATAACATGTACACAAAGTTTAACAAAGAAATCTTCAAAAATGTAAACTTACCTTATGGTTGGAACTTGCCAAACCTTGATTAAACTTCTTAAATTTGGTATCAAGCTCTTCCTTATGATGTGTAGACAAATTTTCATGAAGGAACCTAAGTGATTGGGGTTGAAATGGAAGGATGGATCAAGCTTATGCAAAAACGTCCATGGAGTTCTCCCTAGCTTTCCATTTCGGCATGGTGAAGAAAGTTTGGAGAAGATGATGAGCAGATGGTGTAGTGGACTTACACCTGCCCCATTTAGTGTTTAATTAATCCCAAGTGGTCCACTCACCAAATTTAAATCATATTATATGTTAATTGTTCATTTATCCCACATTAACCCATGATTTTAGCTATTTACTTTAGGTACCACTAAATTAATTTTTCATTTTATTTTCTAAGTGTAATATTATTTATTTTTAGTGGACATTTAGGTCAAAAGACAATTCGGGATGTCAAATGACCATAATGCCCCTGTTCGGATTGCATTCCCGATTTTTCGGTATCACCGGGTTTTGTCCGTTTTTCGATTTCTCACTTTTCTTTGTACCAATTATTTAATTTTTCTTTGATCTTTCTAATGATATTTATTCTTCAATAAGGGTCTATTTAAGTCCAAAAAATATTTTCCAGGGTTCCCCACAGTCCAGGGCTAGTCAACGGTCCACGCCGTGACTTCCCGGTGCGGTTACCCATCGCTAGGGTTCTCGGCTAGCTTAACTTTGTTACATTTCTTTGCTATTATTTTTCCTTTGTTTTTCTTGTATTTTCTTTTCTTGTATTTCATTATTTTATGTCTCCTCACTCATATTGAAGTGTAGTTCTAGGCATCCTAGCTGTCCGGACAACACTGGTCACCGGAGCAGTAGAACGCACTACCGAACTTAGGGGTGTTACAGTGTAGTTAAGTTGTTTCAGCACTCTAATGGTTCTATCCAACCAGTTTTCTGCTGTCATGGGATCATCCTCCCTCTTCCCAAAGAAGTCCACAGCCCCATGCTTTCACAGTTTCTCCAGATGAGATTTCTGTGGTGCTGGTGGAGGCTGTGGCTGTGGTTGTGGTGGTGGAATTGCCCCCATCATTTGCCAGTAGAATTCAGTCATTTGCTGAAATAGAGCAAACTGAGGTTGGGCAGGTGCTTTAGCTGCTGGTGGAGCAGATTCTCCTCTACCCTCAGATTCAGCCTTGGGTGGAGCACGACTCTCCACCTCTTCATCAACTGCTCTTTGCGAAGTAGGATCCATATACTATTCAAAATAAGAGAACAAACAGATCTGCATCAGTGTCACCTCAACACTTACAAATGCAATGTAATGGTATGCACTCTATCTAGGCCCAGAAACGCCTAAACCAATGCTCTGATACCACTAAATGTGACACCCCTTACCCGTCTACAGTGTAGCCGAGCAAGTTATGCTACTCAGTGTGCCGGAGTACCAATTCATGTTTCAATTACAATTTATCCCTTTTTAATTCATTTATTTTCAATTTTTGATAAATCTGAATTTTTTGGCAAAGTTTATAGAAAATCCGGCAGAGTGCCAGCTATAAATTGAAAAAACAGTTCTTCTGAACCTGTTTAAAAACACCTTCAATATAATTTCCAAATCCAAACTCCATTATACACACTTCAATTCAATCTCAAAATCTCAATCTCAAATCACAACACTATTTTCAGAAATTTTTCTTTTCACTTCATTACTGGAAGCACATTCATAAATATTTCTCAACATTTTATTTATCAACATACATTATACAGAAAATTTTAATAACATGAAATTTCATATATTTACATTATTACATAATTACAAGAGTTTATAGTTACAATTGCAAAACTAATACAAAATACAAAATACAAAATGCCACCCAAAATCCTAATGTCCTACCATATGCACTACAGAGGTGAGGTGACTCTGTACTCCGGATGCAGCTCTGAAGGCTCACCCGGTCTGATGTCTGTTGGGCTCCCCAGCTAGGTCTCCAGTACCTGTGCGTGGCAAAAGCGACGCGCTAAGCAATTCTGCTTAGTGGTGACAATATAAAATAAAATAAAATAAAAATAAGTATGCAGAATGTATGTTTACATTTTTGGGTAGACTTAATTTCTTATATTTATTAAAATATTATTCGATTAAAATTTGGTAAAATTTATTATCACTGCCCGAGTAACCTATACTAGACGACTGGACTGGATAAACGGGTAAACTGGCACTGGGTACTAAGTACCTCGGACCATCACACCATCTGTCACATTATGTCTCCCGCTGTGCAACAGAACAACTAATAAGCTGTAATAATTATCAGCGATAAAACCTGAATGTAACGACTCAAATAACATAGCCAAAGGCTATTATGTCACAGAATGGCATGGGAAGCCATGAAACACAGAATGGCATGAAGCCATATGCAGTACTGCTAACAGAACCCTATTAGCATGCCAAGCTATCCAAACCAATCTTGTTAGGTATACTAGGGCATATTACACTTTTAAATTTCACAATTTTTGAATTTCAAGTTTGAATGTTACTATTCATTTCATTAGTCAACTAAAATGTTGACTTTTGCATAGACAATAGGTACATTGGTTTTAATACTCCCAACATACCACATTTTGCATTCAAAATTTGTTGGTATTGGTTGCCAATACCATTTCTAAGCTTAATGTTAATTGGGTAGAATTTTCAGTTTTCATGCTTTGTCTTTACTGTTCCATTGGTCAATTTTGTAGTGGGAATTTGGCAAAATAATCAACATGAAAGTTGTTCCTTATTTTGTCTAGTTGAATTTCCTTTTTTGAATCACTCCATTTGGAGTTTTGTAGCTCAACTTATGGCCCAAAAAACCACAATTGGCTGGATTGAAATTTCTCCAGAATTTCTAGACTGACCAAATCTACAGTGTTAGGAATAGTGACTGCAACTCACTTTTTGAATATGTTTTGGTCATAATTTGGGTTAGGTTTCTTCATGAAAGTTGTTGGTCTATATCTCAGCTTGTTGCTTTCTACACTAAGTTATGGCCAAATGACCAAACATTGTTCATTTGGTCATTTTGCCCAGGCAGAATGCAGGTCACCCAAATTAGGGCAAACTTTTGGTCAACTTGGTTTAGTTTTCTGGGCATGGTTTCTTCACCAAAGTTGTGCTATTATGTGTCTAGTTTCATGTCCAATTGGCCTTGCACCAATTAAACCACTACAATTCAAGTTATTGCTGCCCAAACCTGCTAGACTCATGACCAGTCCTGTAGGTCACCAAGGGCAGCCACACCAAACCCAAATCCCACTACACAATTCACTTCATTTTTTATTCAAACCAAACCAAATGGTCACTAATTGACCATTAAAACCTACTTTCATTATCACATGTTCAAAGTCTCATTTTTCCATCCCAAACCCTAACTCAAATATCACAAACCATTCATGATCATGGCATTTCATCACTCCACTTACAAGATGCATATTGTGGGCAGCCATACTACCCTTTTAACTTCATTAAAATCATCATAATCTTGCCTTAACCAAGGCTGCTGAAATTTAGGGATTGGCATACAAATGGTATTCAACAAATTTTCTTTGTAATTAGCACTCATACATAGTCCTTAACATGAATTTAAGGTGAAAACTAAGGTTAGGTCACTAACCTCTAATGGAGTGAAGTCTCCCACTTGCTAGGGTTCTTTTTTTCTTTTTCTTTTTGCTCCCAAAAGACTCTCCAAGATGCAAGAACACTTTTTTGTGTTGGGAGTAGAAGGTTTAGTGGGGTGAGAGTTAGGGAAATCAAGCTTTGAAAAAGCTTGCTAAGGTTGGCTATGGTGGGTGTGGGTGACGGCAAGAAGGAAGTAGAAGAAGGTGCTCTGATTTTTTTCCATTTTTTCAGCCCATTTTTTCTCTTTTAAATAAGTTTATGCCATGTGTCAACATTAGGTTGGTTGGGAGAATCTTAGTGACATCATTATGATGTCATAAGTCCATTTTCTTTCATTTTCTCTCCTTTTCTTGTCTATTTAATTGCAATTAAATTTTTAACAACATTTATTCATATTTTATGTTTATAAATTATTTATTTAACTGGAAAAGTTGGTTAAAAATCATCTTCGAAGACGAAATGACCAAAATGCCCTCCGTTTGGCTTAACAAGCCAAAATTATCTGTACCGATTGAAAAATTTTTCTAAGCATTTCCTTGGCATTCTAATGCCATAAGAATCTCAATGACCTTTCTCTAGAGTCCCAAAAATTATTTTATAATTTTTCCCTGGGTCTAGGGCTCCTAGTTGTGAGAACCGCAACTTCTCACTAGGTTACCCATCGCTAGGGCACTGGCTCATTTAACTTGGTTGTATTTTATTTCTAAAATTTTTCCTAAATTTTTCTTATTAATATTTGAGTTAATTATGATTCCTCACTTTAGTTTAAATATTTTTCCAGATGTTCTAGCTGTTCGGACCGATACTGGTCACCAGAACAGTAGAATGTACGGAGTTGCTACAAGGAGGGTGTTACAATTAGGGTCACCAATTGTCACTTAAGGTTCAATTTACCTACTACCTTCACAACATAAACTCTGCACACAAAGAACACTTCCAAATAACACTTTTCCTCCTCCCAAAACTACAAATATACATTCATAACACTTCTATACCATTCATCATATCTCAATCATGTCCATTTGGACAGAATATATAAGTGCTCCATGTACATTATACAACCCTAATTTGCAAAGTTAAATTCAATATAATATATACATTCAAACACTTGATTATAACATATATCTCCCAACCATTACTTCACATACACTGCCCTCAATTCATCTTCACCATAAATTTAAAGGCTTCCAAAAGTGGCAGTTTACTAAGATATACAAATTGCTTTTCAAACCTTCAAATACAAGTACTCAATGTACATATACATGGAAACTAAATTACTATAACTTTAAAATGACTAAATCAACACTATTTTCCCTCTATTAGAGGTAAGAAAAATTCAAGCAACATAGGTTCTCATGGCTACCAAAATTGAACAATACCATAACTCAATAAATTCTTCCATTCTCTTCACCATTCAACTCACCTCAAACTAAACATGAAGTTTACTAAAGCAAGGGAGGGGATTTGGGCACTTACCTCTTGCAAGCTTTCCCCAAACCTCACCAAATCCTTTCTTTCTTGCTCCCAAAAGCTTCCTTAAGGTGAGTGTGCAAGCTTTAATGAAGAAACCAAGTGGAAAAGAGGTGTAAATCATGGGTGCATGGAGGTTTCTTCAATTTGGCCATGGTAGTTCTTCAATGGAGACTTTCGGCTGGTTGTTTCCTAAGATTGAAGATGATGCATTCTGCTGTCCAAAGGCTTGTATAGGTGTCCCAAATTAGGAGTTAGTGGAGCACTAAACCATATTTTAATGTTTAATGATTTAAAGTTTCAAAATTTACACTTTATACCTCATTTCTTTCACTATTAATATAATGTACCTCATTTTAATTTTTTATGACATTTTCAAAGTGTAATATCATTTATTTTTAATGGACATTGAGGTCAAAAGGCAACTCTAGGTGTCAAATGACTAAAATGCCCTTCTTTGAGTTGTATTCCCGATTTTTCAGTAACACCGATTTTTGTCTATTTCTCAATTTTTCATTTTTCTTTGTACTAATTTATTAATTTTTTTTTGATATTTCTAGTGTCAATTACATTTCAATAAACCTTTAATTATGTCCCAAAATTTAATTCTGAGGGTTCCCCGCGATCCTGGGGTCGGCAATTGCCTTCGCCATAACTTCTTAATGCGGTCACCCATTGCTACGGTGCCGGCTCGTTTAACCTAGCTTTATTTTCTCTCTTTTATTTTTTTTTAATTTTTCTTGTATTTTATTTTTATTTATTTCATCATTATATGTCTGTTCACAATCACCGAAGTGTAGTTCCAGACATCCTGACTTGCCTGGACTGACATTAGGTCACCGGAGCAACAGAACGTACAGAACACGTACAGGGAGGATGTTACAACTCTTCCCTTCTAAATAAAAATTTTATCCTCGAAATTTACCTGATGGGAAGAGCTGAGGGAACTGTTGCCTCATTGTCTCCTCGCTCTCCCATGTTGCCTCTTCCGTGTTGTGGTGTCTCCATAGGATTTTCAATAGTGGAATTGTCTTGTTTCTGAGCTCTTTTACCTCTGGTGCTAAGATTTTAATCGGTTCTTCTTCATATGTCAGGTCAGGTTGTACAACAATTTCTTCTACTGAGATGACATGTGAAGGAACTGATCTGTATCTTCTGAACATCGAGACATGGAACACATTGTGTATCTTGTCCAGCTCAGGTCTGTAGGCTATTGGTCCCACACGTTCAATAACTTCATATGGGCCAATGAACCTAGAACTTAATTTTCCTTTTTTCCTGAATCTCATCACTTTCTTCCACGGTGATACTTTGAGAAATACCTTCTCGCCAACTTCATACTCAATGTCCTTTCTTTTCAAGTCAGCATAAAATTTCTGTCGGTCCGAGGCAACTTTTAAATTGGCCTTTATCAGTTTCACCTTTTCCTCTGTCTGTTTTACCAAACATGGTCCCACTAGATTATCTTCACCCAATTCAGTCCAACATACAGGTGTTTTGCATTTTCTCCCATACAGTGCTTCATAGGGTGTCATTTGTATGCTAGCTTGATAGCTATTGTTGTATGGAAATTCTGCCAGTGGAAGGTATCTGTCCCAACTTGCCTCAAACTCAATAACACAACTCCTCAGCATATCCTCGAGGACCTATCACATATGTTCGGTTATTATTATCATTATGTCACACCTTACTCCCTCGTAAGGTGTAACATGATCCCGTAATACACCTAATAAATTATTGTACTTCGTCTACCGGTAACCCATTAAAGATACTACAAGGGATTTTAAATCAATTTTCGTGAAATTTAAATCATCGATTAAAATTTGGTGTTATAAAATTTTTCAAAATTTCAGCAGAGTGCCGACCGTATTTTGAGAAAATAGTTCTTCAAAACCTGCAAAGAAACACACTCCCAATATGTTTTCTCAAATACAACTCCAATAACTTCATTTCAACTCACAATTCAAATCTCAATAATCAAATCAATTCATTTTCAAACCAAACTCATCATAAAAGAAATATTTCATTGATTACAATACTCAAAATTAATATTATAAAACTATTCAGGTAAATGAAATCTCAAATTTACATTTATAATAATTTACATTTAATTACATACCAAAATATTTTACAAGAGCTTTTATACAACTGCTCAAATAATTTACATACATATTATTACATGCATACATCAAAACCTGTGTACATAGGTATACCTGGAGCTGATCTGAATGTCTTTTCAAAGAAGCTTACTCAATTGCTCTATGCTCTTTTCACCTACGACAGCATATAAAGCTATCACTAAGTGGTGAAGTCAGTGGTGCACAACTATAACTTAAAACATAGTTCAATATACCTTAGCAAAATTACAGCAAATAATTTGGAAATCAGGATACTCATCAAATTCTAAAAATCAAATTATTCATTACCAATAACATAATCATTTGTATGAAATGACTTTGATCACGAAATTCAATTTATCAAATCACAACCAAACATTTAAGGTAATTCCAACAAAATCAATTATACATAAATCATAATTGAAATCACAATTCTTTACTATTCAAACCATTCTTTATCTCACTAACTATGCAAGACTAATCCGAAAGGCCATCTTCGGGGTGATTCTAACTCCCTATGGTCGGGGAGGTCGAATCGGATTCTAACTTCCTATGATCGGGGAGGTCGAATCATCGTGCACAGTACACATCACAATAATGAATTTTCCGAAAGGGCCATAACATAAAACTTAGATCTAACCTCTAATAAGAGGAGAATCTAAGCCAGTGCACGTACCATTGTAATCAAAATATAACTAACTCCATTGTCTTCTCAACAAATTAGAGAGACGGGTAATAGCCTAGTCAAGCATCTATAGTGAGATACAAAACAATATCACAATCCTTTTAGTGAGCATAAATCACAATACAATTCGATTCAAAGTCGATTTCAATATCCAATAATTTTTATGCTCATCACAATTCAAATCATAAATTTGCATTTTTCCATGCAAATTGCCCATCACAATTCAAAACATGTTCTATCACAATTTTCCAAAAACATAATTTATTCAATTCACAACAAATCTTAATACTTGTGGAAATACCATTTCACAAAGCTAAATTCATACATACTATAACAATTTCAATAATTATTGAATTAAATCCAATACTTGTTAAACATAATACATAAGAAAAATATGTTATTTAATCATATGAAATATTCAGAACAAAATCAGTTAAAAACTAATTGTGCACAAACTTGATTTGAGTCGCTCCTAGGCCTTGACTCAATGTTCTTTATGCTTCTCAATATCCTTATCAACTGAAACACACAATTTAAAGTGGTTCAGTACTCAATGAATTTGTTTCCAACCATAAAATCCAATATCTAAATTTTCTTGGTACCATTCCCTTCAATTCATTTCATTAGTCAACTTATAATGCTGACCCTTGATGCGCTCTAAGTGAGTCAATTCCAATGTTACCAATATGTCACATTTTATAGGCCTTTAGTGTTGGTATATGTTACCAAATTCAATTTCAAGTGTATTGCATTTTATTACAATTTACCGGATTTCGGTATACTATTTTGACCTAGCCGGACGACCTAGTTCCCTCGGTTGTCGGGTTTCGATCCAAACTACAAACTTGTAGGTCTATGTCTTATTGCATGCGGAGTAAAATTTCAGGTCATTCTGAGTTGTGTAGACCAAGATATGGTCAATTTGCCAATGCTAGATAGAATGCACCAAAATGGTAACTTTAGGACATTTTTAGGTCACTTTTGGTTCGGCCAGTTTTGGTACCTGAAATTGTGCAAGCTATTTGGCTTGGTTCTGGCCATTTTTGGGCTTTGGTGTCTTCATAAGAATTGTAGATCTATGTCTAAACTATTCATGGTAAAAATTTCAGGTCAATTGGACCTGTTTTGAATGAGTTATGATCAAAACACTAACTATTGCCCAAATAGTAAATTTTTAGGCTTTCAAGTCACTAATCCAGATTTGGTCATTTTTCAAGTTACCTTCTAGACATAATTAGGTAAGCTTCCTCAATGAAAGTTGGCACATTTTGTGCCTAGTTTCACCTCCAATTGGTCTCATACCAATTGGAGTCACACACTTAAGGTTCTAAGCCAAAACATACACTGCCCTACTACACACTCCTCATCACTTACCAATTACATATTCAACACTTACCAAACTACTTCCTTCATGCCAATTCTGGTTTGTACCTTACTATTAACACATTTAACAACACATTTTGCTCATTTTGGATAGCTTGTAATCATTCTCAATATGCACACTATAACACAGAATTTTCCAAAGTCCATTTACACCATTTAACCACATGTACATACACCATTTACATACCCAATTCCAAACCATTATACACATATCCATGCTGCCATCAATAACAACATCTTAAACAACCATAAACAAGTAAAAACAAGCTACATATACTGAATTTTCATGGCTGCCAAAGTGTACATCTCCATTAAAACATCAAACTTCAAAAATTCTTCCATAAATCAACTCCCTACAACACCAACATAAACTTTAACAAAGAAATAAAGAAAAATGGGACATGTACCTCAAATGGAACTTGTCAAACCTCTTCAAATCTCTTCCTTTTTGCTCCCAAAATGCTGCCCAAGATGTGTACTCCAACTTTAATGAAGGAACTTTAACAAATGGAAGCTTGGATCATGGTGAGAGAGAGCTCAAAGGTGGATGTTAATGGTGGACTTTGGGAAGAAATTTCATTCGGCCAAATGAAGTTATTTTGAGGAAGAAGAAGATTCATGAAGTGTTAGTGGAAAAATCTGTCTTTATATAGTTTATATAATCCCACTTAGTGCTCCACTCATCCTAATTAAACATTATAATAACTGAGGTTTTCATTAATTGCAATTATGGCCTTAAATTCTCTTAAATTACATTTTATCTTTAATTTCATTTTTCATTAAATTTCAAAATGTAATACCACATATTTTCATTGACATTTAGGTCAAAAGTCAACTCTAGGCGTCAATTTACCAAAATGCCCCTATTCGGGTTGTATTCCTGATAACACCGATTTTTGTTGGTTTCTCGATTTCTCGTTTTTCCTTGTACTAATTAATTAATTTTTTTTTATATTTTTAATGACATTTATACTTCAATAAGTCTTTAATTATGTCTCGAAACTAAATTCCGAGGGTTCCTTGCAGTCCTGGGTTCGGCTATTGCCTACGCCGTAACTTCCCCGTGCGGTCACCCATCGCTGCGGTGTTGGCTCGTTTAACTTAGTTTCATTTCATTGCCATTATTTTTCCTTTGTTTTTCTTGTATTTTCTTTTCTTGTATTTCACTATTTTATGTCTCCTCACTAACTTTTAAATGTAGTTCTAGGCATTCTAGTTGTCCGGACAGACACTGGTTACCGGAACAGTAGAACGCACTACCAAACATATAAGTGTTACAATTCTCCCCCCCTTAAATAAATTTCGTCTCGAAATTTTACCTGGCATCAGTCTCTGAACAGCTGTGGGTGCTGCCTCGTTATGTCCTCTTCACGTTCCCAAGTAGCTTCCTGGCCTGAATGATGGTTCCACAGCACTTTAACCAGGTGTATCTGTTTATTCCTCAGCTGCTTCACCTCACATGCCAGAATTTCTATTGGTTTTCCTCATATGAAAGGTCTGGATTTACCTCAATCTCTTCAACTGATAGAACATGAGATGGGTCAGATCTGTACATCCTTAACATGGGCACATGGAAGACACTGTGTATCCTTTCTAGCTCTGGAGGTAATGCTAACCGATATGCAAAAGGACCCACTCTTTCCAGAACCTCATATGGTCCAATGAAATGAGGACTCAATTTCCCTTTTCTGCCAAATCTCATAATCCTCTTCCAAGGAGAAACTTTGAGGAATAATTTATCACCCATTGCATATTCAATATATCTTCTCTTCAGATCAACATAGGACTTCTGACGGTCTGATGCAGCCTTGAGTCGATCTCTGATCAATCTGATCTTTTCCTCTGTCTGCTGAACAATTTCTGGCCCAATCATCTTCTTTTTACCTACTTCATCCCAACATAGGGGAGTTCTGCACTTTCTTCCATATAAAGATTCATATGGAGGCATCCCAATGCTTGATTGGTAGCTGTTGTTATAAGCAAACTCAATCAAAGGCAAGTGTATATCCCAACTACCTTCATACTCAATCACACAAGCCCGTGGCATATCCTCCAATATCTGAATTACCCTCTCAGACTAGCCATCTGTCTGTGCGTGGAATGCCATGCTGAAGTTCAATCTAGTTCCTAGGGCTCTCTAAAGACTACCCCAGATTCTAGAAGTGAACCTAGGATCTCTGTCTGATACAATCGATACTGGCACTCCATGCAGTTTTATAATCTCATTTATGTACAATCTAGCCAATCTCTCCAACTATAGTCCATCCAGACTGGCAAAAAGTGTAACATCCTCCCAGTAGCAATTCCGCACAGTCTACTGTTCCGGTGACCGGTGTCAGTTCGGACAGTTAGAACGTCCGAAAAAATATTCAAATCAAAGTGAGGGACCATAATTAACTCAAATATTAATGAGACAAATTTAGTAAAAATTTTAGAAATAAAATACAGTTAAGTCAAAAGAGCCGGTGCCCAAGCGATGGGTAACCAGAGGTAAGTTGCGGTTCTCGCAACGAGGAGCCCTAGACCCGGGGGAAAAATTATAAAATAATTTTTGGGACTCCAGAGAAGGGTCATTGAGGTTCCTATGGCATTAGAATTCCAAGAAAATACCTAGAAAATTTTTTCTATCGGTACAGACAATTTTGACCCGTTAAGCCAAACGGAGGGCATTTTGGTCATTTTGCCTTCAGAGGTGATTTTTGGCCGACTTGTCCAATCGAGTAAATAATTATTATGAACTAAAATATGAATAAATATTGCTAAAAATTAAATTGAAATGTGGTAGAAAAGAAAAGCAAAGAAAAATCAAAATAATGCAAATAATGACATCACATGATGTCACTCACTCACTCCCAACCAATCACAAGTTAATAAGCTTTATTAAAACAGTTAAAAGAGTCAAAGAAGACCAAAAATTCTGGTCATCTTTTTTCTTCTTCTTCTTCCTCAAGACGTGAAACCCATCTTCCCCTCTCCCTCCATTGAAGCTCTTGTTTCAAGCTTGATTCCCTTCACTTCCCACCATAAAATCTCTTCTTCTTTTCATTAAAATTTGTCCACTCATCTTGGGAGAGTGTTTGGCAGCCAAGAAGAGGAAAGAAAGTGAAGTTTTGAGTTGGGAAATTCTGCCCTATTCAAGGTTAGTGCTTACTTATGCTAATATTCCTTTATTTCCATATTAAGGACTTGAATTTAGTATGAAATTGTAAGTTAAATGGACTAAATTCATGTGTATACATACCATGGATTTCAGCTGCCCTAAGGAAGGAATAGGATTGAGTGTTGATGATGGACTTAGAATGAATTAGAGCTTATGTTTAAAGTGTATAAACACATATATAATGAATGGAAGTGTGTAACTAAGGTGTATGGGTGAATTGCAATGAGAAATTATGGTTTTAAGGGTGAAAATTGGACTTGGCGTTTGAATTGAGTAATGGACATTTTAGTGGTCAATTAGTGACCATTTTAGGTAAGTTGACCATATTATGGACTGAAAAATAGGATTGCAAAGTGAAGTTGTAGGCTGCCCTAGGACAGCAGTAGAGGGACTGAAAATTCAGTCCACTTGCACAGCCATAACTTTGGCTGTGTAGGTCCAATTGATGTTTGGCCAATTGGATATGAAACTAGGCTTATAATGACACATTTTTGCTGAAGAAACCATGCCCAAAAGACCAAAGCAAGAGGACCAAAACTTGGCCCCAATCCGATCCCCGCAATAAAGACTGCGAGAATGACCAAATGAACAGTAATTGTTCATTTGGCCATAACTCACTGTAGATTTGGTCAATTGACCTGAAATGTTTCAACAACAAGTTAAGACATAGACAAACAACTTTCATGAAGAAACCTACCCCAAATTATGACCAGAACCTAACCCAAATGGCGATACATAGCATCGCTCAAACCTGCAACTCTGCAGATTTTCATTTGAGCAGTAATGTTTGGATGACTATAACTCTCTCTAGAAAACTCGGATTTAGGCGATTCTTGAACCGATGGAAACCTAAGGTATGGTAGAACATTTCATAAGAAGAAAGTTAGACCAAATTATGAACTTAACTTGATCAAATTACTGACCAAATTTGGACCAAAAATCTGCGGACCCAAAATCTCGGCATGAATAAAGGCACGTGAACAGTAAACTTATTTTGGCCATAACTTGAGCTACAAAACTCCAAATGGAGTGATTCAAAAAAAGAAATTCAACTAGATAAAATAAGGAACAACTTTCATGTTTACCATTTCCTCAAATTTCCACTGTAACAATCCCTAATGGAATAGTAAAGTTATGGTACAAATTCTGAAATTTCTGCCCCTTAGTGCTAAGCTTGGAAATGGATTTGGTGACTTATTCCAACAAGTTTTAAATGTAAAATGTGGTATGTTTGAAGTGCCAAAGTCAATGTACATATTTTCTATGCAAAAGTCAACATTTTAGTTGACTAATGAAGTGAATAGTGACATGAAAATTTGAAATAAGCTTGGAAATGGATTTGGTAATTGATTCCAACAAGTTTTAAATGCAAAATGTGGTACATCGGGAGTGTTAAAACCAATGTACCTATTGTCTATGCAAAAGTCAACATTTTTGTTGACCAATGAGGTGAATAGTGACACCAAAACTTGAAATTCAAAATTTGAAATTAGAAATGCATCTAGGGGACTTTAAATTGCAATTGGCAATTAATACTAGTAAATGTAAAACTCAAAATGTGGGATCTTAGTGTAATTAGAATTAATATATCCATTAAGTATAAAAAGGTCAACATTTTGGTTGACTAGTATGGTGAATAGTAATCAAAATGATTAGTGAATTAAGATGAAGACCTAGAACCAATTCTAAGCTTAAATGCTTAGAATTGTATGACAAATATGGACTATGCATCCTAGTCAAAATTGTTAAAAAGAAATTTAGGCCATAAATTTGAAATCCATGAAATATTCATGGATTACTTGAAACATGAAAAATAAGTCACCTAATTGATGTGAATAGATAGTTAGGGCATATATGCCCATCACAAATGGAATTCATAAAATATTAGTAACTCAACTTGAAATATAAAATTTGTAATTACATAAGTAGATTCTTGAATGTATAAATGAGAAAGGAAATTTTTTTTGAATATAATGGTACATGTGAACCATTGTTTAGAATTGTGATCAATATGAATAACATAATGAATGGATAAATAAACCATATTAATGTATGAATGAGACATTAGTTCTCATTATTGTAAAGAGGAGAAGTATTTTGAGTACAATGGTATAAAAGAATAATTGATGTGAATTGTGATCATATAAATGATCAAATGAATGTATGAATTATGATTGAAATTTATCATGAAATAATGAAGTCATAAAGCACAATATATTAACATTTTAAAGTATTAAATGCCCTAGTATTCCTAACAAGATTGGTTTGGATAGTTTGGCATGCCAATAGGGTATTGTTTTAGCGGTGGTGCGAAAGGCTTTATGCCTGTATTCATGGCTTTTATGCCCGTATTCATGGCTTTTATGCCTGATTATGTGATATCATGGCTTTTTAGCCATACTGACTGCATACGTGGTTGACGTTCTGCGTCCCATTGTATGACGGCCCGAGGCACATGTGTCGGTGCCAATGACCCATTATCGATCCGTCGCCCAAAGATAGGTTACTTGGGCATGGAAAAGTATAACTGTGATTGAACTGATCATTAAAGAAAATACGAAAATTAAGTATCAGGAATGATTACCAAAAATACAAAGAAGCTCAAGATCATGAAGAAAATAATTAACGAAATGCATGAAGAAGTTAATATCATAAAACATGAATAGCCCTCAACTAAACAATAAGTTAGTAATTATTCATTTATTATGAACACAATAGCAAAGAAATTATTATCTTTATTTGCATATTATATTTTCTTGTATTATTGGCACCACTAAGCTTTATGCTTACCGCGTCGCTTTTGTAATGCGTAGGTACTGAAGATTTGGACAGAGGGCCCGGTAGACCACAGATTGGGTAAGGCCATTCACAGTTCTGCATAGCGTCCGTGTCACCTCACAGACTACAGTGCATTGGTAGGACACTAGGTCCCATTTTGTATTTTGAGATTTTTGTAAATTTGGTAATTAAACTCTTATTTTATCATATGTATTTGAACAAATGTAATATAATTTTGTATTAATGTAAGTACTTGTAATTTGTGATTATAAATCACATGTGAGAATTTATTTATGATTTGAGTCTAAGGATGATGTGAAATGACAAATAGAGGAATCGTTAAGAAATTGTTGTAACATGATGTAATACAAAATGTGAATTGTATATGAGTACCATGAGATGAATGATTGAGAAATAAATGAAATTGATGAAATTATTATGAGACTTTGTTGATAATTGGAGTTGGGATTGATTGAATATGATCATAGGAAGTGTTTTTCACAGGTTCCGAAGAACTGTTTTCTCCATTTTTAACCGGTACTCAGCCGGATTTTCTATAAAATTTTTGGAACCTCAAATAAATTATAATTTCGACAAAAGGCTTAAATAAATTATATTTCACAAGTTATATTAAAAAGGAAGAATAAAAATGAATTAAGATAAAATAGAGTGCTCGGCACACTGAGTGGCATAACTTGCTCGGCTACACTGTAGTCGGGTAAGGGGTGTCACAAAAAGTAAGCAGACTTGGTTAGTCTATCTACTATGACCCATACTGCATCATGACTATTATGTGTTCTCGAAAGTCTCATCACAAAATCCATAGTTATCCGTTCCCTTACAATGTTTCATTGGGTGTCGTTTGTATGCTAGCTTGACACTTATTATTGTATAGAAATCCTGTTAGTGGGAGGTATCTGTCCCATCTCCCCTCAGATTCAAGGACACAAGTTCTCAGTATATTCTTGAGGGCTTATTACATTTTACAGGTTATTATTATCATTTCATTTCATCATTTACAGAAACTGAATGAGTTTCTGAATTTACCTGAATCACTTGTTTCGACTGTCCATCCATCTGAGGATGATAAGTTGTACTGATATCTCTAAACTTATAGCAATTACTGTGGTACAGGTAGTTCACATTATTATAACCGAGTTACGGACTCCAGCTACCTTACAAGTGTAGTCTTTCGACAGGCTAGTTCTGAAGTTTTAAATTTTTGACTAAAATTTTCACATTTATTTCCCGTAATAGCACTCTATTCGGGCGTAACTGTATCAATTTATAGATTACTTATAAATATTCTTATTTTATTGTACCACGAGGAAGCACGTAGCTCTACACAATAATCCCGTATCGGTACTGTAATCTGCTGCTTATAATACAAATATCGAGAACATTACATAGTCACTACGTTATAACCTCATGGACTAGGTTTTCTAACATCTTATCTTTCTCGAATCCACTAATATCCTGAATCGATTCTGATTACAATATCCCTTAACAATTACTAATAGTAACATCTTTGCCCTCATCTAGAGCAATTCTATTACAGTAACTTACTTTTAGGTCCTCTTGCCTTACATTAAGTAAGCTCGCCAATTAACTTTATAATTTATAGTGTGTTAAAAAATACTTTTAGCTAACAATTCTTCCAAAATTAATGTCAATCATACTTGTTATTATAGTTTTTATCCTAAAGGACTAGTCACTAATACATCAAAATTCATTCCCATGTGAAGGAATAGCAGCAGAACATATAGTTCTAACACTAGCACACAACTAAGTAGTGCTGGGATCAAATAATAACTAATTGTTTCTTTCAAAAATTAAGAACTTAGCAGCAGCTACATCCGAAGTTTCTGTTCTTTCTCCTTGGCGCATAGTGGATGCTCAGACCGGTGCGCTACTATATTCGGGTCGATTCACTGTGTTATTGTGGTGAGGAGTACCAACTCTATTTCTATCTCGACTCTGACTGACTGTTTGTGAACTCTGGAGAGCAGATCGAGGTGCTCTAGTACAATCTCTAACAAAGTGTCCAAGCTTTCCACAATTGTAGCAGGCTCCAGAGGCCTTACAACAAATACCTCCATGTAGCTTACCACAAACATGGAAGAAACGGGCATAATAGGAACTTCTGGTTGTTCGACGACTAGATCTTGGTGTTCTCTGCCCTAATGATCCGCCTCTGTCATATCCCTGAGCTCAGGGTTCCTCAAATTCTTTTCTCTTCCCCAAATTACTGTTTGAGCTTTGACCCATAGATCTCTCCCTCTTTTCTATTTCATGTTGCCCTTGTGGGGGTTGGGTCTGTACTTGAGTTTGAGCTGACAAAGTAATAGCCATTTATTGAAAGAAAGTGGCAATTTGTTTGGCCGTTTGTGCAGTAATTTGTACCGGTAAAATTGGTACAGTTGGGCCTTCGACACTTTGTGGAGCTGGGGCCTCAACTTGTACTTCTGCCATCACAAACTGTTCTATTATCTCATTCTTCTCTTTCATATCTTTTCACAGGATTTTCTATTTCCTATACTACCAACACAAGGAGATTCCTCTCCATTAGTTCATATTTATGATGTAAATGTACTATATGTATCAAACATTTGAGCAGTTCTAGTTATCGACAAAAAGATTTCAAATTCACAGTTCAAAATTTACTTAAAACCATTGCTCTGATATCACAAACATGTCACACCCTACTCCTTCGTAAGATGTAACATGATCCCGTAGTACACCTAATAAATTACCGTACTTCGCCTATCAAAAACCCATTAAATATACTATAAGGGATTTTAAATCAATTTTCGTGAAATTTAAATCATCGATTAAAATCTGGTGTTATAAAAATGTTTCAAAATTTCGGCAGAGTGCCGGCTGTATTTTGAGAAAACAGTTCTTCAAAACCTGCAAAGAAATACACTCCCAATATGTTTTCTCAAATACAACTCCAATAACTTCATTTCAACTCACAATTCAAATCTCAATAATCAAATCAATTCATTTTCAAATCAAACTCATCATAAAAGAAACATTTCATTGATTACAAGACTCAAAATTAATATTACAAAACTATTCAGGTAAATGAAATCTCAAATTTACATTTACAATAATTTACATTTAATTACATACCAAAATATTTTACAAGAGTTTTTATACAACTACTCAAATAATTTACATACATATTATTACATGCATACGTCAAAACCTGTGTTCATAGGTATACCTAGAGCTGATCTGAATGTCTCTTCAAAGAAGCTTACTCAATTGCTCTATGCTCTTTTCACCTGCGACAACATACAAAGCTATTGCTGAGTGGTGAACTCAGTGGTGTACAACTATAACTTAAAACATAGTTCAATATACCTTAGCAAAATTACAACAAATAATTTGGAAATCAGGATACTCATCAAATTCCAAAAATCAAATTATTCATTGCCAATAACATAATCATTTGTATTAAATGACTCTGATCACGAATTTCAATTTATCAAATCACAACAAAATATTTAAGGTAATTCCAACAAAATCAATTATACATAAATCGTAATTGAAATCACAATTCTTTACTATTCAAACCATTCTTTATCTCACTAACTATGCAAGACTAATCCGAAAGGGCCATCTTCGGGGTGATTCTAACTCTCTATTGTCGGGGATTTCGAATCAGATTCTAACTCCCTATGATCGGGGAGGTCGAATCATCGTGTACAGTACACATCACAATAATGAATCTTCCAAAAGGACCATAACATAAAACTTAGATCTAACCTCGAATAAGAGGAGAATCTAAGCCTGTGCACGTATCATGGTAATCAAAACACAACTAACTCCATTGTCTTCTCAATAAATGAGAGAGATGGGTAATAACCTAGTCAAGCATCTATATTGAGATATAAAACAATATCACAATCCTTTTAGTGAGCATAAATCACAATACAATTCGATTCAAAGTCGATTCTAATATCCAATAATTTTTATGCTCGTCATAATTCAAATCATAAATTTGCATTTGTCCATGCAAATTGCCCATCACAATTCAAAACATGTTCTATCACAATTTTCCAAAAACATAATTTATTCAATTCACAACAATGCTTAATACTTGTGGAAATACCATTTCACAAAGCTAAATTCATACATACTATAACAATTTCAATAATCATTGAATTGAATCCTATGCTTGTTAAACATAATACATAAGAAAAATATGTCATTTAATCATATGAAATATTCAGAACAAAATCAGTTAAAAACTAGTTGTGCACAAACCTAATTTGAGTCGCTCCTAGGCCTTGACTTAATGTTCTTTATGCTTCTCAATATCTTTATCAACTGAAACACACAATTTAAAGTGTTTCAGTACTCAATGAATTTGTTTCCAACCATAAAATCCAATATCTAAATTTTCTTGGTACCATTCTTTTCAATTCATTTCATTAGTCAACTTATAATGTTGACCCTTGATGCACTCTAAGTGAGTCAATTCCAATGTTACCAATATGTCACATTTTATAGCCCTTTAGTGTTGGTATATGTTACCAAATTTATTTTCAAGTGTATTGCATTTTATTATAATTTACTAGATTTCGGTATACTATTTTGTCCTAGCCAGACGACCTAGTTTCCTCGATTTTCGAGTTTTGGTCTAAACTATAAACTTGTAGGTCTATGTCTTATTGCACGCAGGGTAAAATTTCAGGTCATTCTGAGTTGTGTAGACCAAGATATGGTCAATTTACCAATGCTGGACAGAAAATGGTAACTTTAGGTCATTTTTAGGTCACTTTTGGTTCGGCAAGTTTTGGTATATGAACTTGTGCAAGCTATTTGGCTAGGTTCTGGCCATTTTTGGGCTTTGGTGTCCTCATAAGAATTGTAGATCTATGTCTAAACTATTCATGGTAAAAATTTCAGGTCAATTGGACCTTTTTTGAATGAGTTATGATCAAAACACTAACTGTTGCCCAAATGGTAAATTTTCAGGCTTTCATGTCACTAATCCGGATTTGGTCATTTTTCAAGTTACCTTCTAGGCAGAATTAGGTAAGCTTCCTCAATGAAAGTTGGCACATTTTGTGCCTATTTTCACCTCCAATTGGTCTCATACCAATTGGAGTCATACACTTAAGGTTCTAAGCTAAAACATACACTGCCCTACTACACACTCCTCATCACTTACCAATTACATATTCAACACTTACCAAACTACTTCCTTCATGCCAATTCTAGTTTGTACCTTACTATTAACACGTTTAACAACACATTTTCGTCATTTTGGATAGCTTGTAACCATTCTCAATATGCACACTATAACACAGAATTTTCCAAAGTCTATTTACACCATTTAACCACATGTACATACACCATTTACATACCCAATTCCAAACCATTATACACATATCCATGCTGCCATCAATAACAACATCTTAAACAACCATAAACAAGTAAAAACAAGCTACATATACTGAATTTCCATGGCTGCCAAAATGTACATCTCCATTAAAACATCAAACTTCAAAAATTCTTCCATAAATCAACTCCCTACAACACCAACATAAACTTTAACAAAGAAATAAAGAAAAATGGGACATGTACCTCAAATGGAACTTGTCAAACCTCTTCAAATCTCTCCCTTTTTGCTCCCAAAATGCTGGCCAAGATGTGTACTCCAACTTTAATGAAGGAACTTTAACAAATGGAAGCTTGGATCATGGTGAGAGAGAGCTCAAAGGTGGATGTTAATGGTGGACTTTGGGAAGAAATTTCATTCAGCCAAATGTAGTTATTTTGAGGAAGAAGAAGATTCATGAAGTGTTAGTGGAAAAATCTGTCTTTATATAGTTTATATAATCCCACTTAGTGCTCCACTCATCCTAATTAAACATTATAATAACTAAGGTTTCCATTAATTGCACTTATGGCCTTAAATTCCCTTAAATTACATTTTATTTTTAATTTCATTTTTCATTAAATTTTTAAAATTTAATACCACATATTTTCATCGAAATTTAGGTCAAAAGTCAACTCTAGGTGTCAATTTACCAAAATGCCCCTATTCGGGTTGTATTCCCGATTTTTTGGTAACACCAGTTTTTATCGGTTTCTTGATTTCTCGTTTTTCCTTGTACTAATTAATTAATTTTTTTTGATATTTTTAATGACACTTATACTTCAATAAGTCTTTAATTATGTCTCGAAACTAAATTCCGATGGTTCCCTGCAGTCCTGGGGTCGGCTGTTGCCTGCGCCATAACTTCCCCATGCGGTCACCCATTGCTATGGTGTTGGCTCGTTTAACTTAGTTTCATTTCATTGCTATTATTTTTCCTTTATTTTTCTTGTATTTTCTTTTCTTGTATTTCATTATTTTATGTCTCCTCACTAACTTTTAAATGTAGTTCTAAGCATTTTAGCTGTCCGGACAGACACTGGCCACCGGAACAGTAGAACGCGCTATCGAACATAGGGGTGTTACAATTCTTCTCCCCCCACCCCCCCCCCCCCCCTTAAATAAATTTCGTCTTGAAATTTTACATGGCATCAGTCTCTGAACAGCTGTGGGTGCTGCCTCCTCATGTCCTCTTCACGTTCCCAAGTAGCTTCCTGGCCTGAATGATGGTTCCACAGCACTTTAACCAGGTGTATCTGTTTATTCCTCAGCTGCTTCACCTCATATGCCAGAATTTCTATGGGTTCTTCCTCATATGAAAGGTCTGTATTTACCTCAATCTTCAACTGATAGAACATGAGATGAGTTAGATTTGTACCTCCTTAACATGGACACATGGAAGATACTGTGTATCCTTTCTAGCTCTGGAGTTAATGCTAACCGATATGCCAAAGGACCCACTCTTTCCAGAACCTCATATGGTCCGATGAAACGAGGACTCAGTTTCCCTTTTCTGCCAAATCTCATAATCCTCTTCCAAGCAGAAACTTTGTGGAATACCTTATCACCCACTGCATATTCAATATCTCTTCTCTTCAGATCAACATAGGACTTCTGACGGTCTGATGCAGCCTTGAGTCAATCTCTGATCAATATGATCTTTTCCTCTGTCTGCTAAACAATTTCTGGCCCAATCATTTTCCTTTTACCTACTTCATCCCAACATAGGGGAGTTTTGCACTTTCTGCCATGTAAAGCTTCATATGGAGGCATCCCAATGCTTGATTGGTAGCTGTTGTTATAAGCAAACTCAATCAAAGGCAAGTGTATATCCCAACTACCTTCAAACTCAATCACACAAGCCCATAGCATATCCTCCAATATCTGAATTACCCTCTCAGACTGGCCATCTGTCTGTGCGTGGAATACCGTCCTGAAGTTCAATCTAGTTCCTAGGGCTCTTTGAAGACTACCCTAGAATCTAGAAGTGAACCTAGGATCTTTGTCTATTACAATCGATATTGGCACTCTATGCAGTTTTATAATCTCATTTATCTACAATCTGGCCAATCTCTCTAACTATAGTCCATCCGGACTGGTAAAAAGTGAGCAGACTTGGTTAGTCTATTAACTATGACCCATAGTGCATCATGACTATTCTGTGTCCTCGAAAGTCTCATCACAAAATCCATAGTTATCCGTTCCCTTACAATGTTTCATTGGGTGCCGTTTGTATGCTAACTTAACACTTATTATTGTATACAAATTCTGTTAGTGGGAGGTATCTGTCCCGTCTCCCCTCAGATTCAAGGACACAACTTCTCAGTATATTCTCAAGGGCTTATTACATTTTATAGGTTAGTATTATCATTTCATTTCATGATTTACAGAAACTCAATGAGTTTCTGAATTTACTTGAATCAATTGTTTCGACTGTCCATCCGTCTGAGGATGATAAGTTGTACTGATATCTCTAAACTTATAGCAATTACTATGGTACAAGTAGTTCACATTATTATAACCGAGTTACGGACTCCAGCTACCTTACAAGTGTAGTCTTTCAATAGGCTAGTTCTAAAGTTTTAAATTTCTGACTAAAATTTTCACATTTATTTCCCGTAATAGCACTGTATTCGGGCGTAACTGTATCAATTTATAGATTACTTATAAATATTCTTTTTTTATTGCACCATGTGCAAGCACGTAGCTCTACACAATAATCCCATGTCGGTACTGTAATCTGCAACTTACAATACAAACATCGAGAACATTACATAGTCACTACGTTATAACCTCATGGACTAGGTTTTCTAACATCTTATCTTTCTCGAATCCACTAATATCCTAAACCGATTCTGATTACAATATCCCTTGACAATTACTAACAGTAACATCTTTGCCCTCATCTAGAGCAATTCTATTACTATAACTTACTTTTAGGTCCTCTTGCCTTACATTAAATAGGCTCGCCAATTAACTTTATAATTTATGGTGTGTTAGAAAATACTTTTAGCTAACAATTCTTCCAAAATTAATGTCAATCATACTTCTTATTATAGCTTTTATCCTAAAGGACTAGTCACTAATACATCAAAAGTCATTCCCATGTAAAGGAATAGCAATAGAACATATAGTTCTAACACTAGCACACAACCAAGTAGTGCTGGAATCAAATAATAACTAATTGTTTCTTTCAAAATTTAAGAACTTACTAGCAGCTACATCTGAAGTTTCTGTTCTTTCTCCTTGGCGTATAGTGGACGCTCTGACCGGTGCGCTACTATATTCGGGTTGATTCACTGTGTTATGGTAGTGAGGAGTACCAACTCTATTTCTATCTCGACTCTGACTGACTGTCTATGAACTCTGAAGAACAGATCGAGGTGCTCTAGTACAATCTTTAACAAAGTGTCCAAGCTTTCCACAATTGTAGCAGGCTCCAGAGGCCTTACGACAAATACCTCCATGTAGCTTACCACAAACATGGCAGAAATGGGCAGATTCTGGTTGTTCGATGACTAGATCTTGGTGTTCTCTGCCTTGATGATCCGCCTCTGTCATATCCCTGAGCTCGGGGTTCCTCAAATTCTTTTCTCTTCCCCAAATTACTGTTCGAACTTTGACCCATAGGTCTCTCCCTCTTCTCTATTTCATGTTGCCCTTGTGGGGGTTGGGTCTGTATTTAAGTTTGAGCTGACAGAGTATCAGACATTTGTTGAAAGAAAGTGGCCATTTCTTTGGCTGTTTGTGCAGTAATTTGTACCGGTAAAACTGGTACAGTCGGGCCTTCGACACTTTGTGGAGCTGGGGCCTCAACTTGTACTTCTGCCATCACAGACTATTCTATTGTCTCATTCTTCTCTTCCATATCTTTTCACAGGATTTTCTATTTCCTATACAACCAACACAAGGAGATTCCTCTCTATTAGTTCATATTTATGATGTAAATGTACTATATGTATCAAACATTTGAGCAGTTGTAGTTACCGACAAAAAGATTTGAAATTCACAGTTCAAAATTTACTTTAAACCATTGCTCTGATGCCACAAAACATGTCACACCCTACTCCCTCGTAAGATGTAACATGATCCCGTAGTACACCTAATGAATTACCGTACTTCGCCTACCAGTAACCTATTAAATATACTACAAGGGATTTTAAATCAATTTTCGTGAAATTTAAATCATCGATTAAAATCTGGTGTTATAAAAATATTTCAAAATTTCGGCAGAGTGCCGGCTGTATTTTGAGAAAACAGTTCTTCAAAACTTGCAAAGAAACACACTCCCAATATGTTTTCTCAAATACAACTCCAGTAACTTCATTTCAATTCACAATTCAAATCTCAGTAATCAAATCAATTCATTTTCAAACCAATGTCATCATAAAAGAAATATTTCATTGATTACAAGACTCAAAATTAATATTACAAAACTATTCAGGTAAATGAAATCTCAAATTTACATTTACAATAATTTACATTTAATTACATACCAAAATATTTTACAAGAGTTTTTATACAACTACTCAAATAATTTACATACATATTATTACATGCATACATTAAAACCTGTGTACATAGGTTGTAACACCCCTATTTGCATAGCTTGGTATTTGTTACTGTTCTGGTGACCGGTATCATTCCGGACAATTAAGAGGATTAGAACTATGTTTAAGACACCTAGAAAAGCCCTAATCGAAAATAAATAGTGATTACCAGATAGAAAAGTAAAAATAAGAAAAACAGAATATAAAAGGTTAAATGAGCCGGGAGTCACAGCGATGGGTGACCTTCCCGGGAAGTGACTGCAAGGTCAGTTTAAACTCAAATTTCGAACCGGAAAATGTGACGCTACAGTCCTTAGGACTATTATGAACACAGTGGATAAGAGAAAATCACAGAAAAGAATTTTTAAGCAGTTCAAATAATTAGGTCAAGGATCCGAAAGAAATATCAAATAACTTGTAAACCGGATTGAACCGGTGAGGGGCGACTTGGTCAATTCACCCCTAGAGCTGACTCCTGACCTAACTGTCCAATAAAATCTAAGAAATGAAAATTTTGAAACATGGAATTAAATTAAAGAAGTATGGGAAAAACAAAAGGAAAAGAAAATTAAATTAAAAAGACTTATGACATCATCATAGTGATGCAAGCATGACCTCATTAATATTATAATTTTAAAATATGAAAAAGTGAGGATAAATATTACAAAAATAAGAAAAAAAAAATAAAAAGAAAAAGTGGTCTTCTTCTTCTAGTTTTCGTCACTCTCTCTTTCTCTCTAATTCTCTCACAATTCCACCATTTTTAACCCTTAAAAGCTTGATTTCTCCTCCTTTCTTCACCATAAAAACCCTAACCACCAACATTAAAGTTTGATTTTAGACCTTGGTGGAGTGATTAGTAACAAAAAGAAGAAGAAAAGAAGGAGACTTGGAGAATTAGAGAATCCATAAATCAAGGTATGTATAAATTGGTTTTAAATCTTTAAATACTACTTGAAATTTAGTTGAGATGCATGGAAATTGTGAAGAAAATGAAAATAATCTTGCATGCATGATGAGTAGAAAATTTAAGCAGCCATGGTACCCTAGAGTTTGATGGTGTTTAGTTAGGTTAAACATGAAATCTTGGTGAATTAATGTTGTATAGGTGATTTGTATGTTTAAATTGCATGAATTGAGCTAAGCATGAAAATTGGGGTTTGGCACCTAGGTTTTTGGAAGACAAAAATGTGAGAATATGTTAAATGCTGTGTTTGACCTAGTTTGAGCTGAGAAATGGTCATTTGTGACCAATTGGAGTATGTTAGAAGTATTGGAACCAAATGCAAATTCGGATTGCTTAGGGTCATGCTGCAGGCAGCAGGACCAAGGTCCCTTTCAGGGACTAAAACTAAAAATTTACATGTCCAATTGGTATGAGGCCAATTGGGAATGAAACAAGACATAAAATGACACATTTTTCATTTAGGAATCATGCCCAAAAAGTGACCAAAACCTAGTGAACAAATTGACCAATCCGGATTAGGCAATCTGACCTGTACAAAAATGACCAAATGAACAGTGTTTGTTCATTTGGCCATAACTTGGGCTAAGTAGGTCTAAATGACCTGAAATTTTACCAGTGGACAGTTGAGATATAGACCTAAAACTTTCATGAAGAACACAAACCCAAATTATGCCCTTAACTAAGTCATGGGGCTACCCAAATTTGGTGACTTAAAACTACCAGAACCAGTTTGGTGCCCAGAAATCTGGGTTAAGTCCAATCCGAAAGCCATGATTCAAATGGCTATAACTTGAGCTAGAAAACTCCAAATGGAGTGATTCAAAAAGGAGAATAAAGTTAAGACAATAGGGAACATTTTCTATGAAGAAAGTTTTGCCAAATTCTAACAGAAAAATGACCAATGGAACAGTGCAACATAAAACACCAAAACTGAAAATTTACAAATTTGCCTAAAAGGAATTTGAGTAAACAACCAAAACCAACAAATTTAGTTACCAAAATGTGGTATGTGGGTGAAGTTGGAATTTCCATACCTATTAAGCCTTAGAAAGTCAACAAATTGACTTGAATAGTATCATGAATAGTAACCCCGAAATATAATTTTAAAGAACGTCAAGTTTAGCATATTAAAGCTAGGTATAAGTAGATTTGAAATTATTTTTGGAGTAATGATAAATGGTGATACTGAAACACTGTGAAACTGTGTGTTTCAGTGGAAAAGGATACCGGGAAAGAACCTGAGACATCGAGTCAAGGCCAAGAGGCAACTCGTATAAGGTTTGTGCACAACTAACTATTTTGTTACTTTTCACTTCTAAATAAACAAGTTTATTTTATGATTTATAATTTTGTTGTGTTGAGGATTTTAATATGTTGAATGAAATTGTATAAATTAAATGTAAATTTTCTTATGCATTTAAGGATTTATTGCATGGCTTTAAGGATTGTAAATTTTAAGTTAGATGTGTTGCCAACCTTGAGTATGAATTTATGATGATTAAATATGTTGATGATTTGTAAAAGCTTTGTAAATAGAAATTGTTTTGAATATGATTTGAAACTATAGTTGACATGGCAAAATATGTTGTGAATTCTCATTAGCTTGTCTAGTGAGATATCTCCTCCACTAAATAGGGCGAGTTCCTTCCTCTCTAGCTTGCCAGTTGGGGAAGAGTTTGAATGAGTACTCATATATACTAGCTAGTCTTTGTTCCTCCCTTTTAGCCTCAGTTATTGGGAGAGTGTGAAATGTCGTGGTGTACAACATGGCATCTATTTGAATTTTGGGTCATGGGTTCAACTGTGTGAATTGTTGGCAACGCCCTTTAAATTATGCATAGTTTGATAAATTGTTGTTGAAATAAATAATTTATCAGTGATTCAAAATATTTTTGTATTGTTTCAGGATTTAAAAGAAATGTAGATAAATAGTTACTATTTAATCAAAATATTATTCAAATGAATAATTTGCATGAATGAAAATATTGATTTCTGAATATTATGAATTTTGAAGAATTTAGAAATTTTAAATTTTTATTTGTTATGAATTGTCAAGCATAACTTGTATTAAGTTTTAAATTATTAGTTTGTGCACCACTGAGTTCACCACTCAGCGATAGCTTTGTATGCTGTCGCAGGTGAAAGAAAATATAAAGCAGCTGAGCAAGATTACTGAAAGGCATAGTGAGACTATCTTTGGGTATATCATAAGTATACCCTTGTACTTTAGATTTTGATGTAATACTGTATTTATATGTATGAAATTTACTTTGAGCAGTTGTACCAACTCTTTTGTAATATATTTTTGGATTGTAATTAAATACAAATTATTATACGGTTATCTTGAGATTTTATGTATTTATAAAGTTTTGAACTACTAAATTTTTAATACTCTCATGAATGTAAATATTCATTTTGTTATCTTAATGAGATATTTTAATGTTGATTTAATTTAAACTGCGTATTGAGTTGCTTGTGTTGAATTGTGAAATGAGATTGAATAATGGAGTTGTGATTGAGAAAAATATTGGGAGTGTCTTTATTTTCAGATTTTGAAGAACTGTTTTCTTAAAATACAGACGGCACTCTGCCGAAACAATGACACAATTTTCTTAAAATATGGTATCAATTGGGGATGAAAATAGACATAAAATGACACAATTTTCATTTAGGAACCATGCCCAAAAACTGACCAAAACCTAGTGAACAAATTGACCAAAGTTTAATAAGAGCGATGCACATCAGATAAACTGACCAAATGAATAGTGTTTGTTCATTTGGTCATAACTCGAGTTAGACAGGTCAAAATGACCTGAAATTTTACCAGTGGTTAGATGAGATATAGACCTAAAACTTTCATGAAGAACTCAAGTCCAAATTCTGCCAGCACCAAAATTTGCCCAGAAAATCTGGGTTATTTTCCATCCGGCAGCCCTGATTCAAAAGGCCATAACTTGAGCTACAAAACTCCAATTGGGGTGATCCAAAAATGAGAATAAACTTAAGACAATAAGGAACATTTTCTATGCAAGAAGTTTTGCCAAATTCTAACAGTAGATTGACCAATGGAACAGTGCAACTTGGAGCACCAAAACTGAAAATTTGACAATTTGGCCAAAAGGATTTAAGCTTTGAGAAAATGACCAAAACCAACAAATTTAATGACCAAAATGTGGTATGTGGGTGAGGTTGGAGTTACCATACCTATTAAGCCTTAAAAAATCAACAATTTGACTTGAATAGTGTAGTGAATAATAACCCGAAACACAAAAACTTCGAGAACGTCGAATTTAACACAATAGAACTAGGTAAAAGTGAAGTTAAATTTATTTTTGGACTTATGTCAAGTTATGGTACTGAAATACTATGAAACTGTGTGTTTTAGCTGAAAAAGACTTGGAGGCTCGGAGAGACTGAGTCAAGGCCTAGAGGTGACTCACGTCAGGTCTGTGCACAGAACTTTTATTTGAATATATGATTCTTGAAAAATTGATTTTTTTTGTGCTAATTACGAATTGTGTTGCCATTTATGATTGTGAATATGACTTTGAAAGTTTACCAAATTTCCAATAAATTATTTGAATAAATTGTTTAGAATTGATTTTGTGTTCACACTTAGCATAACATTATCACATTATTCCTCCTCCATTTATTGGGTTGAGATCGTTTATTTTCCTCCCTCTCTGGCTTGCCAATTGAGGTTTAGATCGGATGAGTACTCATTAGCTAGCTAGCCACCTCCCTCATTGATTTCGATTAATGGGGTTGTAGATTGCTTTGTTGTGGTGTACAACACGGCATTGATCGGAAATTTTGTGTCATGGCTTAAGTTGTGTATGATTTTGGGCAACACTGTGCTTAATAAATTATTTTACTAAATGGAGTTGTTATAAGCTTTGATACTTGTGAAACGTGATTGAGAAGTATTCAAATTGTGTTTCATCAATGAATGATTTATGTATTGCATTTTAAATTTTTATTGTGCACCACTGAATATGTTTATACTCAGTGATAGCTCATTTTGCTATCGCAGATAAGAGCAAGGAGAAATCAGCAGAATGAGCTGCTATCGAATTGTGGACCACATCGATCATTTTGTATGGGTATTATTTTGTACCCTTGTAGATAATTTTGGTGTAAATATGAAAATGTTGTATGTATCAATGTAAGTTGAGCAGTTGTAAATAAATTATAATAATATTATTTTGGATTTCCTTATGCAAATTTAATATTTGTACATATGAATTTCATGTTTTATGCCTTGTGAATGAAGTATTAAATATTTTGAGATGATGAATTTTGATTTGTATTGTGGAATTACTTTGAAGTGATTTGAATTGAGTTGAATTGAGGTTTATTGGAGGTTGGGAGTTGTGAAAAATTTTTGGAAGTATTTTTCGCAGGTATTTGAAGAACTGTTTTCTCTAATTACAAATGGAACTCTGTCAAAATTTTTATAAAATTTGCGGCAAAATTAAGATGGACAAAAATTTTTACTAGTATTTAAACTTTGAATAAATGGTTTTTAATTCCTACCAAAATGCTCACCACTTCCAAAATACAATAAAATTGTTTTAAAATCCCTTGTAGGGTACTTAATGAGTTATCGGTAGGTGAAGTTCGGTAGTTCATTAAGTATTCTACGGGATCATGTTATGCCTTACAGATGGGTAAGGTGTGACATGTTTTAGTGGTATCAGAGCATGGTTTTTCAACAAATTTTGACTATGTGTATGAACATTTTATTGATAAGTACAACTGCTCAAGTGTCTTTAATTGATACATATGACATATTTACATCATGAATATGCACTAACGGAGGTCAACCTCCTCGTGTTTGATCTCAGGAAGTAGAAAATTTGGGAAAATGGAATGGAAGGAGGAGATCATTCTGAAGAACAATCTGTTGAGGCTGAGGTTTAAGGGGAAGCCCCAAGACCTGCATGTGAGTGGGTCACCCACTCCTCCCGCTCCAAAGACCGTAGTTTCCTGCTCAATTTGTACAGCAGATGGCTGCATTTTTCCAACAAATGGCGGGTAATGTGCCACCCCAAGCTCAGATGCAAGTACCTATAGCACAACCACAGCCTTCAGCTCGGCAATATGAAAAATTGATGAAATTTGGGGCCACCGAGTTTAAAGGCACTGTGGATCCACTAGAGGCAGAACAGTGGTTGGAAAGAATGGAACGGGTTTTCAGAAAGCTGCAGTGTACAGAAGAGCTAAAGTTCGAGTATTCTGTTTCCTTGTTGCAAGGGGATGCATATGAATGGTGGAAGACCATCCCCCACAACCTGGTTGAGCCACCCGTATTAACCTGGTCAGACTTTTTGAGAGAGTTTCGACAGAAATGGGTTCCCGATGCATATGTGGATATGAAGTTGCAAGAATTTTTTAGTTTGAAATGAGGGGACCGAACCATAGCAGAGTATGAGAGAGACTTCTCAAGGCTAAGCCACTATGCTGGAAGCTTAGTCTCCACCCCCAGAGACAGATGTAAGAGGTTTGAGTTCGGATTAAGGCCGAATTTGAGAATGCAAGTCGTGGGTTTTCGACATCAAAATTTTGCTGAATTGATCTCATAGGCCTTGGAACTGGAAAGGATAGAATCAGAAGGGGCAGTGAAGAAGGGTACACAAGAAAAAGAGAAGACTGAAAGACTACGGGACAAGCATCTGAGAGTGGTTTTGGAAAGAGAAAACAGTTTGGGGGATCCAGCACCCGTAGATCTGGCAGAGGCAGATTTTCTGGCCAACGACCACCCCGGTCTGGTCAGCAGACCCAGCAGACACCCCGAGGAGCTCTATCAGTCCGGCAGTGTGAAACTTGTGGTAGAACTCATGGTGGGGTTTGTTTCAAGGCCACCGGTGCATGTTTTAATTGTGGAGGGAGCGGACATTTCGCTAAGGATTGCACTAGTCTGCGCCGGTCTGGACCTTCTGCTACATCTGAAGGATCAGCCCAAGTCTCTGCACCTAGAGGGTCACAGTCAGCTACTAGAGGTAGAGGCAGAGGTAGGGGTCCTGGTAACACCCCTGGAAGTCAAAGCACTGTTAACCAGCTAGTACCTAGTGGTGCACCAGTCAGAGTGTATACCATGCGTCAGAGGGAGGAGGCTGAAACATCAGACGTAGTAGCTGGTAATTTTTCCATCCTTGACCAAGATGTGCATGTGTTATTTGATCCTGGCTCCACACATTCGTATGTTAGTGCTAGTGTAATGTGTTCTACTGCTATTCAGTGTGTACCAATAGACTATAATGTGCTAGTAACTAGTCCATTAGGCCAGGAGGTCAGGGTAAATAGGCTATATAGGGACTGTCCTTTAGTGATCCAAGGACACACTTTTTTGTCTGATTTAATTGAAATGCCCTTCAGAGATTATGACATTATCTTGGGCATGGATTGGTTAGCCAGGCATCATGCGATGATTGACTGTAGACTAAAGACAGTCACTTTTGGTCTTCCTCAGTATGGTGATGTAGTAATACATGGGGAGAGACAGTTATTACCTTCAAACATAATTTCAGCTGAACTGGCTAGAAAAATGATTAAGAAAGGGTGTGAGGCGTACTTGGCACATGTGATAGACAACCAAGTGGGGAGTCCAGCAATGGAGGACATTCCTACTGTATGTGACTTTCAGGATGTATTTCTTGATGAATTGCCAGGATTACCTCCAGAAAGAGAAGTGCAGCTTGAAATTGATGTTATGCCTGGTGTGGACCCAATCTCTATAACGCCATACAGAATGGCACCAGCAGAACTAAAAGAATTGAAAGTACAGTTGCAAGAGCTGCTTGATAAGGGCTTCATCCGCCCTAGTGTGTCACCTTGGGGAGCGCCAGTATTGTTTGTCAAGAAGAAGGATGGCACTCTCCAGTTATGCATTGACTATCGGCAGTTGAATAAGGTGACAATAAAGAACAGATACCCGTTGCCCCGCATTGATGACTTATTTGATCAGTTGAGAGGTGCAGCTGTGTTCTCCAAAATTGACCTGAGATCAGGCTATTATCAGCTGAAAGTACAAGAGCAGAGTATTTCTAAAACTGCTTTCAGAACCCGCTATGGCCATTATGAGTTCTTGGTCATGCCCTTCGGGTTAACTAATGCTCCGGCTGCTTTTATGGATCTGATGAACACTATCTTCAGACCATACCTCGACCAGTTTGTTGTGGTATTTATTGATGATATATTGGTCTATTCGAGGAATGCAGAAGAGCATGATATACATCTGCGGATTGTACTGCAAACTTTGAGGGAGAAACAGCTATATGCCAAATTGTCAAAATGTGAATTTTGGCTGAAGGAGATATCCTTTTTGGGGCACATAGTATCAGCAGAGGGTATTAAGGTAGATCCTAGCAAGATTGAAGCTATCCTTAATTGGAAGCCACCCAGAAATATCACAGAGATTCGCAGTTTTCTGGGGTTAGTTGGATACTACCGTCGATTTGTGAAGGGATTCTCCATGTTGGCATCTCCATTGACCAAGCTACTTAGAAAGGATGTGAAATTTCAGTGGACGGACAAATGCGAGCAAAGTTTTGATGAATTGAAGAGATGTTTAACAGAGGCTCCAGTCCTGACTTTACCTACACCGGGTAAAGAATATATAGTTTACAGCGATGCTTCTCATAATGGGTTAGGCTGTGTGTTGATGCAAAATCGAAATGTCATTGCTTATGCATCACGCCAGCTGAAACTGCATGAGAGGAACTATCCGACACATGACTTAGAGCTTGCAGCTATTGTGTTTGCTCTTAAGATCTGGAGACATTATTTGTAAGGGGAGAAATGTTACATCTACACAAATCATAAGAGTTTGAAGTATTTGGGCACCCAGAAAGAGTTGAATTTGAGACAGAGGAGATGGTTAGAGTTGATAAAAGACTATGATTGTCTGATAGACTATCAGCCAGGGAAAGCTAATGTTGTAGCTGACGCCCTAAGTCGCAAGACTATGGCAAGTCTATGGGTTACTCCTTTGTCTTTGGTACATGAGTTGAGATCATTACATGCCAGTTTAGAGATTAATGATGAGGGGCAAATAGCAGTTGCATGGCATGTACAGCCAGTGTTGATTGATCAGATCAGAATGGCTGCTCAGAATGATGAAAGGTATCAGAAGCTATTGGAAGAAGTCCAACAGGGCAAGAAACCAGAGTTCTCAATCAAGATGATGGTTTACTGCTACACCAGGGCAGAATGTGTGTTCCTAATGATGTTAATTTGAGGCAGATCATTTTGAAGGAAGCACATGAGTCTCCTTTTGCTATGCACCCTGGTGGTACAAAAATGTATAGAGGGCTAAAGGAGCATTACTAGTGGATGGGTATGAAGAGAGATGTGGCAGAGTTTGTATCCAAATGCCTGACTTGTCAGCAAGTAGAGGCAGAGCATCAAGTACCAACTGGGTTATTACATCCACTACCAGTGCTAGAATGGAAATGGGAGAGAAT